>NC_051438.1:10975243-11020310 GCF_001649575.2 Kryptolebias marmoratus
GGGGGGGGTGTCGCTGAGCCGTTTGTGTATCATTTTGCCTGCGAGGGAGACAGAAAGTGTGTCAGCTCCAGTGTCAAACTACTCAATGGGATCCCCCCCCCCAAGGCAAGCTGTGCATACTCGTCCTCACGATCCAAAGTGATCCCATCAGCGTGGAAGCAAGTGAATCCTGACCATTTACACACACACACAAGCATGTAGCGGCCTGCTGGTTGACAGTACCGATTGTCATTTTAGACACACACAAACTGCTGTCGTCTCATGATCCCAGTCACATCAGGCTCGCTTTTTGGGGTGTTTTTTTTTTTTTTTGGTTGGTTGGTTGGTCCCTTCAGAAGGAGAATTAACATCACATGAGCAGAATATTCCCAGGTAGGGCAGGTAGAGGAAGAGCAGTCTGAAAACTGACCGTTTTTTTAATTTTTTTTTTTGCAGAAGTTTTTTTACCATCAGTTAGAGTCGTAGTATTTGCAGCGGTGACAATAAGGGAAGACTCACAAAGAGTGAAAACAATAATGGCTTTTTCGTGGTAGAAACTCTCCTCTCTAGTTCCCTTTTTTTGGGGGCTTTTTTGGTCATCTGTGACATTCCACCGCCCATGTTGTGCTTCTCAAACGTCTCATTCGTCGATACTAAAGGCCGAAAATGTGCTTTCAGTTGCGTATCATCAAAGCGCGGTGCGGACAAGGTGCAACAGAACTGTCTGCGGCACCGATGGTAAACAGAAAAGGGCAAGATGGCAGCTCTGCACAAGGCTGCAAAGGATTAGAAGAAAGGCCCTCGTTGCCAGCGAGCATCTCAAGGATTCAGAGAAGGTGCTGTGGTCACATGAGACCAAATTCATACTATCAGTCGTCTTCAAAATGACTGAGGCCTGGTCTGGCTTCAGGAGCCACCGTCACCCTTAATGACAAGTCCCGACCCAAACGAGGACAATGTTCGACTTCTGAGATATTCTATCATGCTATCCCGGTATGCCAACATGAAAGAACAATGATCATGGTAGTGGTAGAAAGGAAAATATTCATTTTCATGCTCAATTAGCTGCATGAAATGGAAAACATGAAAAAAGTCCAATCACTGGGAAGTAGTTTCAAGAAGTCTGAAAATATGGAGCTTTAGCTGAGCATCCACGCACTGAATACAGAACAAATTGTGTTTTATTAAAACTATTCAGTCCGTCTCTAACTATTTCACTTTTTTTGGCCTCGGCAAAGGCCAATAACCCACTGAAAACGGGTCCGCAAGATTCAGGTCCTACGAGATTTAGAGCGGTGGTGTCCAATCCTGGTCCTGGAGGGGCCACTGTCCTGCATGTTTCCCTGCTCTTCGGCACGTCTTCAGGTTCTGCAGAAGCCTGTTAGCCACGCAGTCATTCCCATCGGGCGTGTCGAAGCAGAGAAACGTCAAAAGTCATGCAGGACAGCGAGTAGCCCTCCAGGACCGGGGTTGGGCACCACCGATTTAGGGGTTATGTAAAGAGGAGTGGGCCAAAATCCCCCCTGAGATGTGTGCAAACCAGGTTTTCGGGGATCAAAGTGAGCCACGAGGGCTAAAAACCGAGGCCTCGTGGGTCATTTTGACCCAAGGGCAGCAGGAGGGTTGACAGTGTGCAGATCCATTTCTGACTTTTATGGAATGTGTGTATTTTTATAGTTTCTGTTGTTGTTGATTATTCCAAATTAAGATGAAACACCCACTGAAATTAGAGACCATTCATTTCTTAGCAAGGGTGTAAGCCTACAAAATCAGCCTGCTAGATTATCTACACTAGTGCACAGACTTGAAATCTATTTTTAAAAAGAAAAATCACCTCTGAGATCTTCACAGAGGTAAAGTCCTCTTATATTAGAGCAGCTGCAGCCTGTCATTACATCACTGCGTGTTTACAAGTTCATGAGGGGGCATGGTCACATTTCAGTTGACTGATGCACCTAAGAAAAGAAGAAAAGAAAAAAAAGAAAAAAGAAAAGCAGTTGTGTGCATCATGCAGACAGAAAGAAACGGAAGTATGTGAACCTGTGATGATGACACAGGCCCTGAACGCCTGCTGGTGTGGTGTCCGTGAACGCGTCCTCATTGTGTGGCCTGTTTGGTCGGGTGGATGAACAGAACTGGGAGGGGGGGGGGACGATTATTTCTACGAGTAAAAACGAGTAAAGAGATCTCTCCTCTCTATCACACTTTCCCCTCTCTTAACAGGCTGTTATGAAGTCGAAAAGCCAATTTTATTTTTTTTTCACGCGCTCCATCCTCCATCATTCAGTGCACTTGCTGCTCGGGAAGCCTCTCCTCACCCCACCCATGTCACCGCGAGCCGCGACGCCACGGCGGCTAACAGGAACCCCCACACCCCCACCCTGTCCCCGAGTCCCGATAATCGTCGGTCGGAGACGGTCGTTTCGATCTTATTTATGCACGAGCGCATAACGAAAAAGAGAAGCAAAGCGCGACGAGGAGGAGGGAGGAAACACACACACACACACACATAGACACAGACACGCACACACACATCAGTCCAGTCTCCAGCCATCATCACTAACCCAGCTCACATCCACAGCCCCTCCGTCCATCGTCTCTCTCTCTCTCTCTCTCTCTCTTTCTCTTTCTCTCTGCATCCATTTTTCACCTACCTGAAAATCTCATGTCCGTCCGGCGACAAACAGGCGACGGCGTCGCGGTCTGCGACGGCTATCCAACGGTTCCTGGCCCCTTTTTTTTTGCGTTTCTTACGTATTTATTATGATTTTCATTTATTTTCAGTCTCAGTCCTCTGTGCCGACTGATGCTCCAGTTTCGCTCAGCACCAGCCCTGTGTGCTAATCCGCCCCACACAAAGAGCAGAAAATGGCTGCAAGTGCATTTTCTTAAAGGGCCAGTAACACACCGGGCTGATGGATGGGGAGCCCCCGACATGTTGATTCGCCACGTTTATGTTTCTATTTGTGCTGTTTAAACTAATAAATGGATCCACTGGGTTTATTTCAACCCTGTTTTTAACACTTTTTTAAAATTCAGTGTTAGTTGGCCTTTCACTTTATGAACTGAGACTCGGATAGGATTTACTTGTTATTGACTATAATATGTGTCAATATACACTTGTGTTTAATAAAATCGCAAAAAACATTGCAACAATGGTAAATTAATGTCAAGAGCTCTCGTTCAAGGCTGTGGGAAGTTGGGGTGAAGAGGGTGCTGCAGCACCCCCTGAAGAATGCCAGAGAAGATGCATGCCCCTAACACAAAGTTTAAGAATTGCATGAAAATTGAATTATTAAAAAAAAGTTTTCATTCGTGGTTTATATGCTTATTAGTCGTTAGTCTTAAAAGCCTAATAGTCATCAGTTGTACATTACCGGCCAAGACATCGGTCGTAGAGCAAGGAGTACGGAGAAAAATACTAAAGTCATTGTCCAGGCTAGCTAAAACTATTCTTTCTCAAAACCAATATATTGTTGTTAGACTATGCAACATATTATTAAACCTCTACACATTGCTATGCAGGTGCTAGTAAAGCTTTTTCAGTGACTTTTAGGTTATGTTTGAATTGTTCACTCAGTCACAATGTAGTGCATTATGTAGTGAGTCAACCATTTTGTAGAGATGTTTGAAATTTTAACTGCATTTTTAAAAAATTTACTATACTGCCCTAGAAACTCATCACACGGTGCATTAAACAGTAAACTAAAGTCTCCAGCCATTATCCAAATAGTTTTGACGACCAAAAAACAAAACCGACAACGCAATATGGCGATGCGGTGGGCTACCAAAGGCTGTTTGGATGGTTTGAGGCTCTGTTTAAATTAACCCTGATATTGTTTTAAATACATATTTTTAAATGAAAGAAAAAAAATCTGTTCACACGTTCTAACAAAAACACCCAAATACTCCTACTGTGCCACTAGGTGGCGAGAACGTCCACATTACTGGGGCATCAGAATACAGAGAAGAAACGTTTGAACTTGGCTAAGGATTTTTTAAAACTAGGGATAAATAACAATATTTTTCGCTGTATCCAATTTACTCCCATTTTTATGTCTTTTAAACCAGCTACGTTCGATTTAATATTTCTAGGTTACTCACATCACTTATACAAGACCTAGACATTTCCAGCTTTGGTCAGCTTACCTGCAGAGTGTGTGTCACTCTGCTCTGGTTTGGTGAGTGATTTCCTGCCTGACCTGACAGAGAAGGATGAATAATCACAATTGATCAACATCCTCTTTTACTGTCAACAGAATGTTAACTGTTAAAGTGCTTCTCTATTGTCTTTACACTCCACAGAGGAACAAACATCGCATTTGCTCCTGTTGCTTTTAAAACGTAGGACTGACCAGTCAAAGTCCAGATGATGGTTTATGTTATCAATCCCGTCTGAATTATATCATCTTTTATTTGATTCAGTATGGCCGCCACACATAATCAACTTAGGAATGGCTAAACTCCATCAGTTTTACAGATATTGAGCTAAAATTTGGTGAGCAATATGCTAAACATAAACCCCGAGCGCTAACACGTCACACAAGGTCTTTGATTAAAATTTTGGCATTAACTGCTAGAGTCAACCCTGTCTGTCTGTTAGCAAAATTTCTCATGAACCACTGAGCGGATCTTAATGAAACTCTTGCAAATTAACCGCTGGATGTACATCTACGACTGGTTAACCTTTGGATTCAACCCAATTCAAGATGGCTGCCAGAGCCGATTGACCATAGTGAACACAAAAATGGCTGTAACTCAGTCATTTGCTCAGATTTTGAGCTAAAATTCGGGGTGGTAGTAGCTGAGACTAATCGCCATCACATGCTCCAAGTTTAAAACTGGCATGAAAGACAGATGGAGATATGCATTCCTTCAAGGAAAGCTACTTTCATTGTTTTTTACTAACCTTTTCTAGGTCTACATATGACTGCGTTGCTGAACTAATAAGAAAAAGTAAATTGAACAACAAAAAGAAAGGTTAACACATTTAATATTTGTCAGTAAAGTCATTTTAGGAACACAGAGACTAACATAACTAAAAACAACTACAGGATTATCTGTGTAAATAGACTGTATGACCCTTCTCAACAGAGTTACAGAGTTATAAAGTGCAAAATTCACTAAAATACATTTGTCTTTTTTTCTTGGAATCACCTTCGCTCCTCACATGTTGGGGAAACCCCTTAACAAGTAACTCAATAAATAAAGAAAAAATAAATACAACTATTTTAAAATGTCCTCGGATCTTGTTTTCTGGTCACAGGTCTGAGAGAGATGCCAGTTCATGCAGGAGGAGAGCAAACGAAGGGCGATCTTCTGGTTTCTGAGGAACAACACAGATTGAGCATGTTATTTCACTGCATTTATTTATTTATTTATTTATTTTCACATTGACATGTTGTTCTGCTGAAAATATGTAAAGTTCCCATCCCTACCTCCTTCCAGCACCACTCCATAAGCATATGGACTGAGTGTGGGACCAGTCGTGGCTTCAGGAGCCTTACGCCTGTATTCAGAGACTCCACGACCTGCGCATTAGATTGGTTCTCGTAGGGAATACGGCCCTCATTATAAACCTCCCACATGAGCACCCCTGATAATGAGAAAATAGCACAAGTGCAGTTGTTGCAAAACACACAAACCTGTCGGTCAGTACATGCAGAAAACGAAACATTCATCGCTTTTTGTTAAATTGCTTTATATCTTTGTGTAACGCTAGGGTTACGTTCGAGGGAGGAGAGGAGGCGTCAAACTCGTCGGGTCGATCAAAAAAACTTGCAATCACACTGGTACTGGGATTCCACAGTGTAATCTTTAATAAACGCACTTCCACAACCTTGTAAAGCCCGGTTGAACGGCTGCTATTATATTAAACATAAATAAAATGAGCAGAGTCCAAACAACATGTCCGTCTAGCACTTCTCCCTCGCTCTCCACAGAGAAGCTACGGCGCATACGTGTGACGTCATCAGCTAGACTAGAGCATCTTAAAGAGACACCACCAGTACGGCTGTTACATTTGTTATTGTTCTTTATTAGCCCAATCAACAGTTGTGATCATTATCACCCAAGGTGGCAGAAGTGAATGACTTATGAAATAAAAAATTAGATAAGATAAACTTTATTGTCTACCACATCTGTGGCAGAAATTCTTCTTTGCCACGCTCTTTTAAATTTCACACACATAAAACACAATGAATACCACATTGTCATCATTACTCTATCACGAATAGGCTGTGTCTATTTGGGATTGTTAAAAAAACATTACTACAGATGGTACATATAGTTGTGTGGTGGATGTGAGGGGTCTTCTGTGATCAGGGTGGCTCTCTTGGTCACTGAGCTGCTGTAAAAGTCTGACAGCAGGCACTGAGGTAAGCCAGGTATTACACTTGACTGTTTTTTATTCTATGTAATTGTGCTTTCTGTTTTACATTGATGAAATTAAACCAGGATAAAATATTAAAAGTTAAAATAGACTTAATCAATCTCAGGGATTTGTATATTCAGGTTTGTGTGATCCTGCTGACATGAAAGGTCTTTCATTTCCTCAGCAGGAAGATACATTGTTGGGCCTTCTTGTAAACTGAGGCAAGAAAGACAGGTTTGTGTCTATCTCTGTTCCAAGGTACTTGGAAATCCACCTGCTCCACCTGCTGGCTCTGGATGATCACTAAAATAACTGGTATTTGGGAGACTTCCCGAGGTAAGCAGTGTGGTCTGAATGACACAGTCAGAAGTTCATAGTGTGTGCAGCTCTCTGTCTCCCTCATAGTAAAATTAGTTGCCCACCTTCAATTGACAGCCATGCAGAGCCCGCCCCCAGTTGACTTCCATGTTTTTGCTACATCCATGTCAAAACGAGTAACCAACTGCCTCTGCCCTGTCTGTTCCGTATCCCTCCTCTTTTCCTCCGTAATCTTTTCCATTTAGGCTCCCAATGAATTTCCTGGGGATATGTTCTTAACATGGAGTGATATGTTGGCCGGCTTCAATAGAAGGCGGCTGAGCTCCGGTAAATGGTTGTATAGTTAGAGCACATGGTCATCGGTGACATTGACCTTTGACCCTGTCACCTTGAAATCAACAGTGACCACCCTTAACCGATGGGGTGTCCAGCTGCGGACTTTAACATTCCTGTTATACAGTTGTAGCGTTAGAGCACGGGCTGACCTGTGACCTTGACCCTTGACCTTTGATCACCAAAATGTAATGACTTTTGACTTTTTGAGTAATTTTGTACACATATAGACAAACAAACAGAGGCTACCAAAAGCCTAACCTCGTTGGTGGGGGTAATAATTGAAAGCAACAATGCAACCCAGAGTTTGAAGCTGGAACACAACAAGTGACCCCCTAGTAGGCTGGCTGCAAGTTTTAAATTCATGTAAACAAATGAAACATTTGCCTAAGTTTGCCTACACACTATTCTACTTTGTTTTATTTACATTTTACAAAGATTTTCAAGAATGAGCTTGTTAAATGCAGTAGTCTCCTGTGACCACTGTTGGGAAAAAATATCCTAAACTAGTGAAGTTTTGGTTAATGTCTAGCTTGATTCCTCATAGAATCCACCATGAAAGAAAACATATCATTTAGGTGTTGCACTAAATGAGGTATAAGGATACAATTAAGTAACAGGCAAAAGGCATCTTCAATGACTTGCAGACAGTGAAGCGGACCCAACAACAGAGAGGTTTAGAAATATTGAACCCACCGAATGACCAGACGTCCGACTTGCTGCTGAACTTGGAGTATCTGATGACCTCTGGGGCGGACCACTTGACCGGAAACTTGGAGCACTGGGAGCTCGTGTACTGATCGTCGAGCACAAACCTGCAGTGGACACAACTCGCATTATATGACAACAAGGCAACAAGTTCCGCTGCAGGCTTCCAGAAGCTCTGATGAAAACATACCTGGTCATGCCAAAGTCAGACACCTTCACCTCGTTGTTCGTTGAGACCAGACAGTTCCTGGCAGCCTGTTGGAAGTAAGGCTCGATAAAGTCTTCCGGCGTAACGGGCACACAGAACAAATGCTCGAAAAGGTTGCATTTCCTGCCGGTTTACCAGATCTCTGTGGATGAAGTTGGAGCTCTCTAAGTAAGCCATCCCTTCGCTGACATCCAGACACATTCCCAGCATCACCTCCTGGGACAGGCGGCCTTTCCTCTCTCGCAGGTAGTCTGACAGGCAGCCGTTCTCCATGAACTCAAACACCAGGCACATGGGAGAGCACTGGGTGCACACGCCGTACAGCTGCACGAGCTTACAGTGGAACAATTTCCTGTCGAAACAACCCCCGCCAAAAAAAAAACCCCTCTTCAGACAACTGGTTTTCAAATGATCATATCAGGGATTTATCTCAGGCTTACATCATAACTTTTGCCTCCTCTTTGAATTCCTCGTCCGACATGCAGTCTTCTCGTACCATCTTCACCGCCACCTTCTGCTCCCTCCACACTCCCTCCAGCACGAGCCCAAACTGGCCGCTGCCCACCTCCTGACCCAGGGTGAGCTCCTCTCGGGCTATCTCCCACTGATCTGTTTGAGATCAGAGCACAAGGAGTGAAAAACTACCCCAGTCATATTAATGTTACTAATATTATTATTAATATCAGCCACATAGCCTCATAACATGCGAGTTCCTTTAATGGAATCACGCTAAAATTGTCACAACTTTGGATTTTCTGTTGAACATGTCAGAGTGCCATCCTGTAAAAACCCACAAGAGGTCAGTATTAAACTTGATCTTTTTTTTATTTATTTATTTTTTTCCATTAGGAGCTGCAGCTCTGTGTGTTATGTCACCTTTAGAGGGATCAGCAACTTCCTGGAAACACTGTCTTCCTAGAGAGACGGGGTGTCTCAATCTCGTTATCAGACCTGCCAAGCGGCAAACACAAGGACAGAGTAAATAATATGTGAAAAAAAAAAAAAACGCTTACGAAACAAGCATGAGCTGCGCATTCCGTTTCCCTGAGTCGCCACCGCGTTCTACGATCTAAGCTTCCGTTTTAATCCTCCTTTTTAAGCAGGACGCATGCTTACCGGCGGCATTGTGTTGGTGGTAATGGATTAGCTCCGGAATGGTGCCAAACAGGTACTTCTCGGCCAGGTAAAAGTCTCTCTGCTCTGTTTCTGACTGTCGGATTTGGTAATGTTTGACTCTGGGGTTCTTCTCCCCGTTGGAGCTGAAGGTGACAAATGTTTAAAAGCAACGGTCATTTCACAAATAACTGCAAAACAGTACAAAAGTCCTTAAAAATTAAGTGTATAAGACAGGAAAAGGTTGTGTTTATGGCAGTTATACACATAAATGCTAAGCTATTTGTAGTCATTGTGTAAGTGGAATGATGTAAAAATCTCTTAACTAGTTAGACATCTTTTCCATATTAATATTAGCTGAAACGGACAACTGATCTCTGTATTCAAATATGTGTAGGGAAATACTAGACACCATACAGGAATCCAGAAGTTGAAGCCGGAGCTCGTTTTAAGTTCCGCCCCCTCCATGTGAACAAACGGGACATTAGATAAGAAAGCCCATGTGACAAGGTGACTGTGTGCGTGAGGAGTAGGCGGGACTTAAAAACCCCAACATCCTGATGGTGACAACTACGGTTCCAAAGAAAATCAACGTGGCAGCTCCCGTAAGCCGGGTCCTGCTGGCTTCAGTTCCCAGTATTTCCTTATATGATGATGAGTTCAACAGATAAGAACAAGAAGGGAATGTTACCCGGGCGCTTTGGTAAAAACTGACACCGTGTAGACTCCTGCCTGTCTTGAGTCGCGCACCATGAACGCACCTTCTTTTCCCTAAAGGCAGAACAGTTGACATCACAAGAAAAAGGGTGAACATGAAAGAAAAACATTTTTATTTATTTATTTTTTAAATTATACATCTGAGTCCTGTTTGTGAGCATTTTATTGGGACTCGTCTCAGTTCACAGACGCAGATGACGGACACCCCCCCCACTTCCTCCCGCCTGCCTGCAAAGTGCAGCGAAACACTCGACGGCAGAAAATCCGACATTGGAGGAAACTTTGTGGTTGTGAGAAATTTTCGCGTCCCATGTCGTGTCAGACTTACAGCTTGCAGGTGCATTAATTTTTTTTTTTTTTTTTGCAAAAGCGCGATAGCTGTAGGTGGCACAGTCACAGCAAAAGTGCATTTTATCACAAAGAGCAAACATCCGGCTTGCCGTTATCAGAATAATCAATTGGAAAAATCCTGTTTTCTTAGTGAAAACGTCTGCTGAAAGTTTTTTTTTTTTTTTTTACCTCTTTCATTAACAATTCCTCTGCCTCTGCTCTGGTTATATGTTTGTTGTACCATCTGTAAAAGGAACCACAAATAAATCAGACATTCAGAGAATAAAAGCTTTTGGTTAGAAAATGGGGGAAATGCTTTAGGTGTAAAGAAGTGACTGGAAGTAAAACTCACTCAAATCGCTCAAAGTTGTTGCTGGTTTTTTCAGCGACGTACGTGCTGGGCACAAAACCTCTTTTCCTGACGGGCAACAGAGGGTGAAAGAGACAATTTGTGAGAAACAAATCTATTTTAAACACATCAGACATGAGAGATGATCAGTACTGACCGCCGCCATGAAAGGTGCGCAATCATAGAAAAGCCCCTGACTGTGAGTGTGAGTGTCAGTTTCTCTGTTAGCAAAATATTTCTTTAACCCTCTTTTGGCCATTGGGATAATATGGACTCTAATTACAAGGGCTTTGCTTCCTTTTTCCAGTTACAAGGGCTTCAGGAGGGAGCAAACTTTAATAAAACACTCAGAAAGTAATCAGCAGAAGTACGTCTGACACTGATTAACTTTTGGACCCGACCCAATTCAGGATGGCCCTCGCAGTCAACTGACACACACAAAAACGGTTGTAACTCAGTTCATTTTACAGATATTGAGCTAAAATCTGGTGTGGTAGGAGCTGGGAGTCATTTACAACACATATTCTGAACTTAACGTATTGCATGTCATCTTTGATTAAAACTTTTGTTGGTATCAACACTGCTTGATTGTTTGTTAGCAAATTATTTCATGAAACACTGGACAGAATTTAAAGAAACGCTCAGATAATAATCACTGGACGTACATCTACAGCTGATTTACTTTTGAAGTCAACCTGATTTAAAATGGCCGCCACAGCTAGCTGATATTATCAAACACAAAAGTGTCTATAACTCTGTGAATTTTACAGATATTCTGGTAGACTTTGGGGTAGAGGTAGCCGAGAGTAAATTACAACATGCACTATGAGCGCAACACGTTGTGCAACATTTTTGCTTAAAACTTTGCCATTAACTTTTAGGGTCAAAACTGTCTGTCTGTTAGCAAAATATCTCATGAGCCAGTGGATGAATTTTAATGAAACTCTCGGAAAGTAATCATTAGATGTATATCTACAACTGATTACCTTTTGTACTCAGTCCAATTTAAGATGCCTGTCACAGCTATTCAACCTTAACAAACACATAAATGGTTATAACTCAGTTAATTTTACAGACAGTAAGCTAAAATTTGGTGTTGTAGCAGCTAAGAGTCATCCTCAACATACTCTGAAAGCTCAAACATCTTGCATCTCTTGCACAAGCCTGCGCTCAACATCAATCACAAGGTTTGACCGAAAGAGATTGAACTCTGTCGCCTCTCATCGTAATACGACCTTTTCGTTTAAAAACTCCAGCACGAAAGGCTTAACATTTTGGTTCAAGCGTCAGGCCTCACCCCGTGTCGTCCTGCACCGTCCACCAGTCGAGGTGGGAGCTGCTGATCAGCAGATACTCCTGATCTTTCTGAAGGGGCAAATCGTCGTCTCCCTGTGGTTGGTAGTCCTGCAGCGCCACGACCAGCTGCTGTCCGGAATCCTGCAGCCCCGTCTGGCCAAAGATAAAGACGATCGTCACGAAAACGTAACTGACCTGCTTTTACATTTTATTATCAGACGCTATGGGAGAGCAGAAAGCGGCTTTAGAACAAAAAGTTGATTTAAAGACATGGTCTCCCTTTATATTCGAATGAAGTTTAGGTCTTAAAGTACATACGGTACAAGATTTACAGAAGAAGCCTGGCTTTTTTTAAGCCTTCTGACACCTTTAATTGGCTTTTTATTGAAATGTTTTAAACTTCTAGTTAGTCTTCTGGTAACTTTAGTTTAGTTTAGTCTATCTTAGCTTCATTTCTGATCTGTTCATTTGAGGTTTTTAAATCCTAGTTTAGTTTATGTTATTATTATCAGTTTATTACATCTTCGTTTGGTTTTCCTCAGTTTATCTTTAGTACGACTTGTTTTAGATAGGTTTAGTTTAGCTTTTTATGTTACTCTGTGTTTCCATAAATGGCTCTGTATTTTTGTGTTTTCATGTTGTAACTCTGAACCACCTTGTCGCTGAAAAGTGCTACATAAGTAAATAAATTTGACTTGACTTTGACTGGACTATCACATGAGTCGAGCAAACCAACATATGTAGCTACAAACATAAATCGTCTATAGCCAGACCACACGCACAGTGGTTAAAAGCAGGCGCCCACTTTTATTTATCTATGTCAAAGGAGAGTTTTGTTTTGGTTTTTTTTGTAAAAGTGCTTCCAAACTAAAGGTGAGTAATGCGTGGATAAGTTTCTGTAATTCTTGACTATGTCCCCAATGACATTTCGACTGCGCACGACCGTGGTGTTTTACAGTGTAGTACCTCAGAATCTGGGAGTTCGGGAAGCGGCTTTTTAGAAGCTGTGGAGAAAACAGAAATGTTCAAATCAGAACAATTATTTTATTTATTTTCCACTGCAGCAAAGGTTGCATATTGCATCAACAATCCTCTACAGGATGAATGCGAAGTTACGCAACACCACAGTGATTTTTGTCTTTTTTTTCCTTTTTTTTCTCTCTCTTTTGGCTAAAGATGCAGTCTAATGTTCAGAATGCTTACAAACCCCCCCAAACCCTCTCCGTCATCTATCTCTGTTCGCTGGAAGTGGACGGAGAGCGAGGACAACCGAAACACAAACCGTAACCCGTCGGGTCGTACGGCTGACAGCCAGCCGCCAGCTTCTCAGTCTGTTGGCAGCATTTCCATTTCCCATCCAGCCAAAAGTTTGGGTGGAACTTCACCACCAAATTGTTGTGCTTCGTCTCTGTGTCGGAGAAACAAAGTAAACGGGCGCCAAGCACACGGGACTTGCAGGTGGACTTGTGTGTTGGGGTTTGGCCTTTTCAAAGAACACTTACCCTCTTTGAGAGCCCGGACCCATCTCTGACGGCAGTCGTTGTCCGGGGCAAAAATGTACAGATAGTGGCTGTCGTGAAAGACCTAAAAAAAAAATGGAATGACACCGAAAATATTAATTCACAATGCAGATGTTACATTCTTTTGTCTTTTGATAGAAGCTAAGTTTTAACAATAAAAAAAAACAACAAACTTGTAAGTATTAAAGACTGGAACGGTGACTTTTACCTGAAAGGGGTACTTGTAGCTGCACGGTATGGGAATGTCACTGCACACAATCTCCACACACCTTATTCTGGACAGTTCGATGCAGCCTTTCAGCATGGGCTTCTTCTGCAAGAGCGTGCGCTTTATGTCACATAAACACGGCGGAATGCACGCGGCACCAACGCCGAGTAGAAACTCAGAAACTCACCCCCGGACGGCGCTCAGAGTACTTCAGCTCCTGGGTGTCCAACACAAAGAACCTCTCTTTGTAGTTACTTGGCGATATCCTTTTCTTCTGTTGGGATTTCTTGATCATAGTTCCCTTCAAAATCACCCGGGGGAACATTGTGGCGGCTACGGAGAACACGGGCGGGCGACACGGGACGGTTTTCTCATGAGTAGAGAGCGACGGTGGGTCTCGCAGTGACAGGAGAAGAAGAAGAAGAAGAAAAAAAAAAGTTGTGGATGATAAACTTTACAGATGCCGCGGAGCTTCCGGCATGAAGTTGTTGCACGCAGTAAACCACATCCTTGCGGCAACAAATGTTTTTTCGCAAGCAAACACACACACGGTTGTGCACACACACACACACACACACACACACACATACACACTGTACATACACTGCACATGCACTTTCACTTCTTTACTTAAAGAGTGTAGTGACAAGACTAGGGAAGTCATTTTGGACAATGTTTTGGTGACAAATGATGCAAAAGTGCTGCTAAACTCGTACCAAACCTTTTATATCCCACTGCTGAAGACTAAGGCGGTAATGTTCTTGCTTGAGTCTCTGTGTGTGTGTGTGTGTGTGTGCGTTTGTCCGTCTGTTGGCAGCATATCTCATCAAGCACTGGACAGATTTTAACGAAACTCTCAGAAACGAATCATCAGGTGAACATCTACAACTCAATCACCTTGGGAGTCCAGCTGATTCAAGATGGCCGCTGCGGCTAATCAACCTAAGCAAAGGCAAAAATCCCTTTTAGTCAAGCAATTTTGCAAATATTGAGCTAAAGTGCGGTGCAGAAGTGGATGAAAATCATTCCCAACGCGTATTCTGGGCACGAACTGATTGTCGGAGCTATGCCTTTCAAACTTTGCCACTAGCTGTACCAGTCAAGTCCGCCTGTCTGTTAGCAAAATATCTCCTGAACCATTGGGTGGATTTTAACGGAACTCTCAGAAAGTAATCCCTGAGTGTACATCTACAATACGCAGACTTTGGGAGTGAACCCAACTCACGATGGCTGCCACATCTAATTAACCTTGACAAATTCATAAATGGCTATTCTTTACAAAAATGAAGCTAAAATCTGACGTGGAAGTAGCTGAGAGTCATCCTCAAAACATACTTCAAGTGTACCACAAGATCTAACAAGAGCCCATGAGCTCAGGCATGACATCATTCACAAGGTTTGACCAAAACAGTTATAACTCCTTTCCTTCTCATCATAAGATGAGCTAAATTTACAAACTCTGGCATGAATGGTGGTGAGCAATCTATAAAGAAATGACTGTAAAAAGGTGTTTCATTGTGCATGGTGGATATGATTTCATTTTACCATCTGCACTTGTATTTCGGTAATTTTGACTCACATTCCTAGTTTTATGTATGAATCTTAACTGTAGTTGTTCTTCTGAGAGGATTTCAGCCCACTTGTCCGTTACTGTCTTTTGTTTCCTCCCAACACTGAAATCACAGACAGATGCACTTTCTGCTTCTGCCAAGAATGTTTGAGTGATGTTGGAGAAGTCCTACTCTTCCAGAAAGATAATAACATTTCTGGGGTTGTTGTTCTGGGAGACACCCAGAGAGCCTTAAGACAATTAACATCAGAGTCTCAGCTCCAAACAGGAAGCTCCAAATCAAAGCTCTCCCCCCCCCCCCCCCAAAAAAGAAAAAAAAATAGACAACAAAAGAAAGAATTTGACTGTTTTTAAAATACTGTCCCGTTTAGTAATATTTTATGATGTATTTAATATCATCTAGTTGTCTTTGTGTAATAAACTGTGATGGATACACAAACAGAGCCCAATCTCTCTTTATAAAATTCCTACCCCATCCTCAAAAATTATATATTTTAAGCTAAATTTCCTAAATTTTCTAAGCTTATCTGATGAATAAAATAAATAAATATTCTAGTTGTAAATATACAATAATTTTGTCAAAGCTGCACACAAGCTAGATTGTAGTGGATATCTTTGTTGGTTAGTTTTTTGATATATTTTTTAATTGTGAAAATAACTAAAACAACAATTTCAATAACTTAATTTATTTATTAATGTTTTGGGTCAGTTTTAATCAAATTCCAGAGAGCTACAAATCTTGTCTAAGTTCGAAGTAAATGTAAGTGTATATACGTCAAATCAATGAATTGATTCAATGTAATTTTCAGTCGTTAAACTGTATATAAATGCTTCAGACGCTAAATATTATGTAACTTATGCAGAACACGGCAGTTTTTTTGTCTCTATCGATGACGTATGTTTGATAAATTCTGACCAATCAGCGTACAGCTCTTCATTGAGCCACCGTCCAATCCGCACGAGTAAAAACGTTCACGTGGACAAATCAGCCAATAGAAAATAAACAGAAACAACCGTTCGCTTCTGTGTGAATCAAAGAAGCTAAGCTAACGATGAGCTAATCATCCCATGTTATCTTAGCAGAATTTACCACCTGAAGTGTTCGTTCAGCAACCGAAGAGTCTTTTACCAGGTGTGTAGGAATATATTTTCAGACTTTTCGCGCACCTGTATAAGTAGTTAGCTTCATTTAGCTGTTCGAATGTAACTATTTACTGAACTGCTATTGTTAGCTAGCTTTCTGTCCAGATGCAGCGGCGGAGCTGTAGATGTCCAGTTCTGATTGAAGGCTTGTCTTCTAATACAATCTGTGACAAAATAAGTTTTTGCACAGATTAAAACGTCTTAGGAATGTTAATTGTTAGCTTGGTATGGGTATGAATAATAATGGTTAGCCAGTAACTTACTTCCTGTCAAGGTTTAGAAACAAATTTTAAAAATAAATTGTTGCTATAATTTGAGGAGAGAGGTAAATTTAAGGCAGCCAGGTATCCGCACGATAATATCCAGCTAAAAAGATTGTCCAAGCTTTTAAAAAGGTACAGGGTTGAAAAGGAGGTTGATGTATTTACACCCCTGTGTTTATGTTTGTTATTGTCTTTATAACATGCGCATCCCTTGACGTGTTACTGGGATTTAAAAATAATAAATGCAGCAATAATAAAAAGAATTTATGACCGGATAAACAGGACATAAAAGTTTACAATGCATTTGAGAAGCTTATCAAATCTTTTTTTTTTTCAACACAACAATAATAAATAAATTTTGTTACTTTAGTTGAAGCTGCTGTCATGGTCACAGCAAAAAAGCTGAGATGCATATTTTTAATGTTCTTTAAAAAAAAGTGGACAGCGTTTCTAATCAGCGCGTCTTTATTTGCGTTCACAGGCCTGCATCATGGGTGAACCACAGCAGGTCAGCGCCCTGCCTCCTCCGCCTATGCAGTACATTAAAGAGTACACAGATGAAAATATTCGTAAAGGTCTGGCCCCGAAGCCGCCTCCACCCATCAGGGACAGCTACATGATGTTCGGCAACCAGTTCCAGTGTGACGACCTCATCATCCGGCCTCTGGAGAGCCAGGGCATCGAGAGACTCCACCCCGTGAAGTTCGACCACAAGCGGGAGCTCAAGAAGCTCAACATGTCCATCCTCGTCAACTTCCTGGACCTCCTGGACATTCTGATCAAGAGTCCTGGCAGCCTGAAGCGTGAAGAGAAGCTGGAGGACATAAAGCTTCTGTTCGTTCACATGCACCACCTCATCAACGAGTACAGGCCCCACCAAGCCAGGGAGACACTGAGGGTGATGATGGAGGTGCAGAAGAGGCAGCGTCTCGAGACGGCAGAGAGGTTCCAGAAACACCTGGAGAGGGTGGTGGAGATGATCCAGCAGTGTCTCACTTCCCTGCCCGATGACTTGCCCCAGTCCGAAGCTGCAGAGGGTGTGTGTGGCGTGACAAAGAACGCGTCCGCGGGAGCTAGTTTCGGTTGCTCCTCTGGACAGGCCCCCATCCTGAAAACAGAACCGATGGACGTGGAGGAAACGGGTGCCAGCTGCATGGCAGCAGGCGTTCAGGACAAAACTGTCCCAAGTTCGAAGAGGGACAAAATGTGGGACAAAGATGCTGCCATGTGTAGTATAATTGATGAGATAGCCTAGATTTCAGTTGTGGACTTGCTTTTTTTGTGTCTGTTTTTCTTTCTCACTTGGCAAAAAATACTTTTTTTTTTTTTTTTTTTTGCATTGAATAGTGTCTGTAAAAGCTTATTTGTCGAAATAATCACACAAACTTATAAAAATGTCCAAGGAATTAAAATACTGTTTACACTCACGTATTAGTGCTACTCAGGAAAAGCAAAAAAATGAGAATTTGTTTTAGTTTTGAGAATAAAGTGAAATGTTTAGGTGAAAAATTTTATTTTATTGACATGGAAAAAGTCACAATGTTGGCTATACTTCCAGAGGAAGTGAAGCCAACTCTGTTTTATTTGTTGTTGGGCTGTTTGTTATTGCACCTGATGATTGTAAATGTACTTTTACAAGGTTATCTACAAAATAACGTCCGATATTTTAGTTCGGGGTGTGGTTTATTACTGCAGCTGAACTCACGAGACTTGTTTTAATCCTTTAGAATAGGAGTCTCAAATACATGCTCTGAGTGTTGATTTTAAACATTTACACATTTTTGCTCCAATATCTATTTTACTGAAGAAGAATAATGTAATCTATTTCCATAAATTTCAAAAATGTAGAGCTTTTTGAGGTTAACGCTCAGTGCGTGTGTTTGGGACTTTTATTGTGAAGGATTAAAACTAGTTATGCGAGTACTGCTGATGTGAGGGTAATAAACCACACCTGCGACTGCTTCAGCTGAAGTATTACCTGTTATTTTGTAGTTAACCCAATAAAACGCCACCATAACCGTCAGAAGTAATGACTAATGAATGGAATACAGTTGGGTTCACTGCCTCTGGCTAAGTCTTAAAACAAGTCTTTATTTTAACATTGTGACTTTTTTGCCAATAATGTTTACTCTTTAATCTCAAAACTTAGAAAAACCTGCCAAAAACTTCCCCAATGTTTTTTTTTTTCTTCTTCTCAGTAGCCCTAATACTCTGTCCAGGGGTGGGCAATCCTGGTCCTCGAGGGCCACTATCCTGCATGTTTTCCTTGTTTCTCTGCTCCAACACACCTGATTTGAACCAGTGGCTGATTAACAGGCTTCTGCAGAACATGAAGGTGATTTAACCACTGAATCAGGTGTGTTGGAGTAAAGAACGAAGTAAAACCATGCAGGATAGTGGCCCTGGAGGACCAGGATTGCCCACTCTTCTTATCACTTAAGATGCTGATTTTTAGTGTTTTTTGTTTTTGTGTTTTTTCTCCCACTACTCCCAATAAAAACTGATCAACTGCACTGGGTGTTCAGTGGCGTCACAGATACCATCAACTCCTGAACCGGAATGCTGTGTAAACCCTGATCACTGTTTTGTTTGCAGAGGTTGCTGCTCGCTTCGTCGCTGGTTGGGAACCTTCTGAACGTCCCGGCTGTATTTACACAGACACTGCTCCCTCCCTCAAACCCTTTTAACACCCAACATCGTGTTGCTCTTTCGCCGAGTATTCAAACACAGTTACTAGAAAGACAGCAATGCAATTTTTCATGGAGACTACCTGTAAAGTTTCTTTAAATGCATGTATTTTATTAAAAAATATATATAATTTAATGTTTCAATTGCTTGTTTTTTTTTTAGGTTTTCATTTAAAACGTGAACACAAGGTGGTATAGACTTTCTCCAGGTCAAAACTATTTTAATGTCTCAAGGGTAGTAAGGTCAAATCTACATATTACCTAAAGAGTGCTTCATTTTTAATCCAAAACCAGGCTTCGTTCTGTGAAAACCTACATCTCTGGAATCCTGGAAGTCCTTGGAATAAGAGTGGTTGATATATTTTGCGCCTTGATGAAGGTGTTTCCAGTTTCCTCATGTTTTAGGTCAGTATGTAAGAGCCAAGAATGACCTGCATTTGTGTCATAATCCTGCCACCACGCCCCCTGCATGTCAGCATGTGCAGGTGGGATTCCCAACATTTGCCATAAGGTAACTTACAGATTCCGCACGCTGGAGGTGAAATATTACCGTGCACACGCGAGCGTGAGCTTATGATCATACCCCCGGGTGTTAATTGTATATTTACCTTATGATGAAGGACTTTAGTCGCAAAAATAGTGTTATGAAACCCGGGATCCTTATGTTTCACAACAAGGCTGAAGGCTCCCCTCTGGACCAATCAGATCGCACGCTGCTGCGTCACGTGTCGTTTATTTATGTAACGCAATGGGGGTTACACAGTAACCTAGCTTTGTGGCTTTGGGAACGTCGCTACAGGGGTTAAAAGCGAACGAGAACGGCTAAATAAAATAGCATATTTTCCGCTTTGTTCGTCCAGTTTTTTTGTTTTGTTTTGCTCTATTTTATTTTATTTTATTCTTCTGTTCGGAGCGTCGAGGGAAGTGTTGAAATTCGGGTCCGTCTAACCTGGGGGGTCTAAAGGGGGGGAAGATGCTGCTCGAGTCAAACAGAAGCGTAAAAAAGACGACACAAATGAATGGCTGCTGCTTTAAAAGTGAATTTAACAGATAAGGGGGGCTCGGAATTAGCCCAGCCGGACAGAAAAGAAAGCAGCCAAGATGTTTTTTAAAAGGGCCGTGCAATACTAAAAGAAAAAAAAAAGAAGAAGCAAAACCAAACCACCTGTCTCTTGGAATAACTGCTTTCACGGACAAAGGCGAGCTCCGCTGTCTTTACCGATGGAGCTCCTGGAGTGTCCGCACTGCCTCTTCCTGGTGTGCGAGCCGGTGACCGTCTCGTGCGGCCACACGTTCTGCCGGAGGTGCGCGGGGGGCTACCTGCCCTCCAAATGCCCCCTCTGCAAGGAGAGGCTGAGGCAGAAGGAGGTGAGGGGCACGAAGAACAACGTGCTGCTCATCGGCGTCGCCGAGAAGTGCTACCCGGAGGAGACCCGCGTCAGGTGCCAAATCCAGGAGAAGCTCAAAGCCGGCGAGTTCGCGGAGGCTCTGCGCATGGCCAACGAGGGACTGCGCCTGGGTAAGACACCGCTCTGCCCTCTCACCTGCAGGAGAAAGACAGCAGCGTGCAAGTTTAGTTATTTATTTTTATTTATTTTACCTTCCGCGCTCACGACGTGATGCTGACTGCCATGCATTTTGGCGTCACAAACTCAGATATGCCAGATTTAGATTTTTAGTCTCCACTGACGTCACACCCAAATCGGGTGTTTTGCGCTCCTTTGTGTGCGTCATTTACTCATTAAAAGGTACCCACTGCAATCAATGAAATCAAACATTTAAAAAGGTTATTGTGAGCTGTAAGAAGTGGTGCAGTTTGAAAGAGCTTCCTCCAGGGGTTTCCCAGATATGCTGACGTGCAGTTGGGAGAATGTGGGTACGCACTCACTGTAAACAAAAGTGTGCTTTATTTAGCAAATTATGTGTGCAGATACATCAGATTTATTAGGTTACTCCATGCTAAAGAGCTCTTTCGAGGGCATTCTGTTGTTGAACTTTATTCGGTCACTTTGGCCGTTTTGGTAAGTAAACAAACGTGGTGGTTGGCAGCCGTTCACAAATTTTGCTTTCGGATTTTTAAATTTATTAACACTTTTGCCATTTGTTTCTTACTTTATAGCTTTTTTTTGACCGGTGTTCATGCATTGAGTACCTTTTTAAAGTAAAAGAAAAAACAGAAGATCCGTTTGAAAGTTTTGTGGAGCAGAAGAGTGACAGCAATCTGGTTTAACATTTTCTCCATCTGTTCCAGTCAGTCACACAGTTAGACAATTTTTTTTTTTTAAATATATAAATAAATAAAGCATTGACAGCTGATGACTTGGGATAAAACATGCGTTTGGCTCAAGCTGAGACAAATTTGTTTTGTTTTTGTTTTGAGCTTTCTGCAGTCCAAAAAAATAAATAAGAATAAAAAATAAAATAAAATAATAGATGTGAAAGCCATGGGTTTCCAGAGGATACTGCAGCATATTTTCTGCAAAATTTTGAAAAAACAAACAAACCTTGAATGTTCTTGCCTAGACATTTTTTTATTTTATTTTATTTATTTTTTTGTGTGTGTGTGCAGTAGCTCATCCTCCACATTTAACCAAATTTTTTTATTTATTTATTTTTTTAAACCAAAATTGATCTGATTTTCTGCTTGTAACTTGTTGTGAAAAATTAAAAGTGGACAACTTCTGCCCCAGATGTGTAGGCGTGTTTGTGTTCTGGTGAATTAACCTGCCTTCAAATTATCATGCTTGCCATCCCTGCCAGTCCAGTTCTTCACTCCACTATTGTAGGTTCTTATGTAACATTCAATTCCTACCACTATTTTCTCACAAAGGTTTTTTTTTTTTTTCTTTTCATGTTTGAAGGTTTCAAGGTTGGACTGGGTTATTTTCTGTAATTTTCCTTTCTCTTTTTGTTATAACGAGGCCGTTTCCAAGAGGTGAGTCAGTGTTTGTGACGGCCTGTTCTGTATAAACATGACTTGTGTAACAGCTTTAGGTAACAGGCACTCTGTCAGCCTCATGCACATTTATGTGACAAGCGTAGTGGACTTCCTATTTAGCTGTTCGAAATATAGTGGTAGTGAAAGTGACTGTATGCAAGCGCCATGTCTGTCGTGCTTTTACATGTTTACAAAGGTCAGAATGTGTGTTTAACCTGGTCTCATTACATGATGAAACAAGAGATTTTATTTTTTTTCTCGTCTCTTCCCTGTTGTCTTGTCTCTCTGCGCCATGCGTCCTCAGTCCCGGACAATCAGAGTCTGAAGGTTTGCAGAGCCGAGGCTAACCTGGGCCTGCTGCGCTTCTCCGACGCCCTGACGGACCTCGACTACCTCTGCTGCCTTCACCCCACCTGGACAGAAGTGAGAACAGAGCAGGTTTTTTAGACCCACTGTGCCTCGCTTTTAGGTGTCGGTCGCAGTTGTTGCATAACGGCTTGAACGCAGTTATATCAGACTACCTCGGTACATAGTTGTCGTTCATCTGTGTAGAACAGCTGGATGAAACCACGTGGCTCTTACAGTCTAAGGAGGAAACTAAAGAAAAGGCTCTCATTTATTAAAAATTGTCCGGCACCATGAAAGGCAGGTGATCATGTAATTGTTTGTCATACTGTCTGGTTATGAAATATCTCATGAACCTCTGGATGGATTTTAATGAAACTCATTAATAAAAACAAATGCTTAGATGTACATTTATCCCAATTCAAGATGGCTGCCAGCTAATCAAACTTAGCAAACACATTTATGGCTATAAGTCAGTCATTTTGACAGACATTGAGCTAAAATTTGGCATGGTAGTAGCTGACAGGAATCCCCAACACGTATTTTGAGCACTAACCGATCGCATGAGATTTGAAACTTTGGCCTTACTTGTTGCAGTTAAGCATGTGTGTTTGTTAGCAAAATATCTCAGAGCACAGGGTGGATTTCAATGAAACTTTCAGAAAGTAATCAATGGATGTACCCCTACAGCTGATTAACTTATGGAGTCAACTTGAATCAAGATGGCCACCACTGCTTAGAGATTTTAGCAAACATAAACATGGCTATAACTCGGTTAGTTTTACAGATATTGATCTAGAATTTGTTTTGGTAGTAGCTGTGAGTCATCCGCAACATATACACTATAAAGATGGGAATCGTGGCTGCCAAAGAACTTATTGAGTTCTTCTAGAGCCATTTAGGAGCTGAAGAAGCTGGTTCAGGGCGATGTTCAGAGCAGGATCTTTCTACAATAAGGGCCAGCACCAAAATATCAGTGTTGATAAAATCAAAATTACTGTCAAGTTTTTTGCTCTCTTTAAACCACCTCGGCTTCTGCCCAAACTTGAAAAAAGGCTTGCTCCCATCAAAGAAATGCAGGAACCACTCATCTCAGCGACATCTTTTATTTATCTTTTCTTTTTTCCTTTGGATTCTTCCAACTGATAAACCACCATGACTTTACATGGAGTAGTCACGATAGTTAAAGAAGTCACAGAGCAGGTTGAAAACCTACAAACAGATGAAACAAAGTCAATTTCAGATCTCAATGAACTAATTAACTCGTTTTCCACGAAATGTTAATTTACTTTTAAGTTATCAGTGAATAAACAAACAAACTACATTCCAAATACATAAACCAATTTCATTAATAGAATGCAGATTAAATGATATAAAGTCCAGTTCCTACCAGTGGTGTCTCTGTGGAAGCTTGAAGCTGAGGCTCTTTGTCTGAAGAGATCATTAAGAGCACAGGTGTGCCAAGTTACCTTATAGGCTTCTGAAGGCCTGAGTGAAAGAGATGGGTGCGCTTGATTCTCTCTGATGCATGTGCCAATTGGGTGGAGATAGCAAATGCACCCACAAATGCACCATTTGCTGTTTTAACTTGACAATTAAAAAGAATTCTAATAAAGCCAGACTACATATTAAACCTGCCATCAGACAGACCCTTTTCCCCAGTTCTTAGAGTGTTGTATTGTGATGACAGAGCTTTCTAGCATTATAGACTGCAGCTGCACCCTAATTTTTAGTCTTTCCTCTTTAGCTCCAAAAACTACTACTTCAAGTACCTACTTACTTTATCTTTGTTGAGCTGAAGGTGGTTCAGGCACATCCAGTGGTTGCTTTGTTCAGTCCACTCACTCAGTGCTTATACTGGACTGTGGTCCACAGGTGACAGAGTGATGTAGACCTGTGTGTCATCCACGTAGTTATGGTACTTCGTCCTGTTGTTCTCTAAGATTCAAGCTAGAGGGAGCATGAAGGTGTTAAACAGAAGAGACCCCAGGATGGCGCCTCGGGGAGCTCCACACGTTACTTTGTTCAGCTCAGATTTGTGATGACTCAGCGACACAAAGAAGCTCCTGTCTCCCAGGTTCTCAACAACCCAGTTTTCCAGGTCGGTCCGGCAATAAGTTGTGATCAACCGTGTCGAAAGCGGCACTGAGATCAATCAGAACTAAGACTGAGACTTTGCTGCTGTCAGTCTTCAGTCGGATACCACTGAAGACCTTAACAAGAGCTGTCTCAGTGCTTTGATAGCGACAAAACAAAACAGCAATCGGCCATGCCTGTTCGTGCTTAACCGATTATCAAGTAGGAAAATGAAGATGCAGTTGCAGCTGCTACAACCAGCCTAATGTAGCCAGTAATACAGTTTTCTTTGAAGTGAGAATACTCTTTAAAGGAAAGGTTTATGCAAGGGAGGGTAGTTTTTTGAGGCTCTTTTTAAGTGTACAATGGTTGTTAAATATACATTTATTTAAGTTAATCATGTATTTTTTAATTTTGTTGTATATTGTCCATTGGCTGCCCTGATTTTTAAAGATCACAATCGGTATTGGCCATAGACATATGGATTTATTACAACTAACATCAGAATCACAAAATTCAACAATAATATCACAACTGCATGCTCTCCTAATATTGTGCAGTTTTTATCTTGTGATATTTATCTCAAAGATGTCCTTGCAAAGCTGGAAACCGCAATATCTCTGAACAGGTTTTAGTTTTCAGCCAAAGAAAACTCATACATCCGAACAGAAAGAAGTTTTTGTAGATGCAAAAGTTACAAATCTAAAGCTTAAAAATGGCACAACAAAAACAAAAACAATCACTAATTTTAGTTATTTAATTGACAGTTGCTTGTGTAGTTTTAATGTCATGACAGTGACATCCGTTGTTCTGCCGTCAGGAACAACATAGCTCTCCACTGCACAAGTATTTCCTGAATGTAAACCCCATTGGCTGGTTTTATAACACGAATGTAATTGCACTCACGTAACCACTGAAAGGTACAGGCCATCGTCTCTCTTCAGATTCTGTCCCGGCGCACTAAAGCCGAACCCATTTAGAACAATTTTTCTCTGCTTTTATTAATGTTATGTCATTCACGTTGTTATGCAAACGGCTACTTAATGTCACATGTTGCTCATTAATTCTGTGTGTCAGTGGGTGGAACCGTTAATGGAGAAAAGTGCTTTGTGTACAGTCAGTTATGCCCCCCCTCCAGGTTTATTTCCAGAGTTGTGTTATGTCACATTACATTTTACAGCTGCCAGTGATGCACAGTTCAGAATGTGAGCAAGGGTTAAACAGCATCACCGTTCATTTGAACTTTGTCGCAGTTGTGTAACACAGGAAGAGAGTGTTGTTCTTTGTGGTATGCCGATTACTGATCGTTGTGTTTGTGCAGGGCTTCTTTCGTAAAGGGAACGCGCTGCTGGAAATGGGTCAGCACAAAGAAGCCCTCGTCCACTTCCACCGCTGCCTCAAACTTCAAGCTGACTTTGTTCCTGCGAAGAGCCAAATCAAGAAGGTCTGTGCGCCGCACTGAACCCTCCTCTATGAAAATCAGTGACATAATCAAAGTTAGAGATACTGTGAGATATATGGGTAAAGACTTTGTTGTATCTGGGGATGTATCTAGCTTCAAATGTGTCCTGTTAAATTCAGACTCCGTGTAGCCCTTAGAACTTCATTTATCTGCCACACAAACAGATGAAAATAGTTAAGACACTCAAGTCAAATTCTTAAATGATGCCAAACTTTCCCAGAAAGGACCAATTTCAACACATGAAATGTTTTGTACACATTTTTTTCACGTTTCAGTGTCGACCATACTGCAATTATGACATCATTAACGAAAACAGTCAATTCATTTAGCTGAGAGTTGGCTTAATGTTTCAACTTATGATATATTTACATGTTTTTACTAACAGATAAAACTGTTGAAAGTAGGTTCAGTTAATGTGCTGTAGAAGTATCAAACCTCAAAGTTGTATCTCACTGGGCTGTGACTGTTGGGAACTGGTTGGAGACACAAAATGGTGAGAAAATATGCATTTTTAAAAAAATAAAAAACTTAAAATCAAACTGGATGAAATATTAGTGCAATCACAGAGTGAAATTAGGGCCAAAGTTTGTTAGGAAATTGCGTACATACAAACAAACCCTAACAAAAATTACAGAAACTCACCTGAGAAAAGTCTTTTTTTTGGAAAAAAAATAAAAATAAAATGTTATAGATGTTTAAATTCCAAAAAACACATGAACAAGGCACCGTGACTCATGTAGGGAAATTTATAACCTCTGCAAACATTTCAGAACATTTTGAAAACTCAGTTTATCACTAACAGCGTGCAGTCATCAAAGAATGAATGAATGAATGAATGAATGAATGAATGAACGGATTTAAACTGAACCAGCATGAGTCACACAGTTTATAGAAGGTCTTGTTCTGTTAATGTGTTTCATAGTTTGTGTCACTGGTTAGCTCAGTAGGATGTTAGGAGCTTTTGCAGCTCAAAAAAAAAATCTTCAATCCCCTCATTTCTGTTCCATTTTTTAAATTATTGTAAAATCTCGTCTGAGAGTTGACATCTACCCAACATTTACAGTAAATCTTGTTCCAGACATCAACTAAACCTCCACTTTCTCACCACACTTAGCCTTATTTTGTTCAGTTTCAATGAACAGTTTACATGTAATTATGGGGGTGTTTTTTTTTATTTAATTGTTTTATTTTTCAGTGGGATCTTTGAAAGGATTTGAAAACGAAAATTTCAAATTCGTCAAAAACGTCTGCGTTTGCAATCAGCACGTGTTTAGAAGTCCAACTGGCCTTTCACAGTAATCTGCTTTGATTAAAAAATTCACTGGGTGGTCACAGTTTATTATGCTTTTGGTTGTTTTGTAATTGTGTTTCACGTCTCCGCACCATCTCAGACGTAGTCTTGGTGTGACTTGTTAGGCACTCGGTACAACGCGATGCGTTTCAGGGACTGACATGTTTTTGTGACTTCAACTCACACGGCAGATCCTGGAGGTCGAGGGCGTAGCGGTGCCGGAAGAAGTGCCCTGCATTTTGCAGTTGGTGTCCGATTACTTAAAAGAGCCCTGTCCCATCACCACCCTCAGCGGGTGCCAGATGCCGACGCACGGAGAAAGTAAAGCTCCCCATGGAGAGAGGAGAGAGGCGCACAAGGTAAAGCCGCCCGCCATGTTAGGAATTGCTCGTTTTGCCGTTTAGTCGTGGGTTTGGAGATGGTTGGAGTCTAAAATATATCGTAGCTGATAAAATCATGTTTTCCTTTGGCTCTAAGATGAAGCATGACTCAGGTACAGAATGCTGCCTCAGCCTCTGCCAAGCAGTTTCCTTCCTCCCTGCTGCTGAGGAGGATGAGGAGATGATGATGAGGAAGGAGGACGGACATAGCAGAGGTAGGCCGAAACACCTGCCATTATTATCATTTAATTTAGTTTTCCTCATTGAGTTCTTTTTGCTAATGTTGCTGCAAACCACTGTCCTTTAACACTCCACCATGGTTTGAAATGACACATATTTTTAAAGGGATAGTTCAGATATTTTTAAAATGGGGTTCTGTGTAAAGATTATGAACGATTATTGTTCACTGTGGAGAGATGAAGTTTTACTCTGCCCAGATTGGCGAGCTAACTACTAGGTTAAGTGGAGCCAAGAAGTAGATTGCTGCCATATTAAAACAACTACATTCTCAAAACATATCCTTGGGGTTTATGAGAACACTAATTTATTTACTCTAACAGCATCATCAGTTTTTTGTTGCATGATTATTCCAGCAGAAATATTAGTATTTTTCTGCAGGAGGTGTCCCAAACAGCACTGGAGGTTTTACAGCTTGCTGTTGCTGCTTTTTGTGTATTAAATCTATGTAAATATATGTATATAATATAAAATATATGTAGCTGGTAGTTACCAACAGCTCGTCTGTCTGTTGAGGTGCATGTAGCTGATTCTTGGCTGTATTTTTGTCCAGAATTTTGTAAAGATCCAAACCGTTTAAAACTTTATGCTCACAGGTTTTCAGACCCAATCTTCTTGTGATAACTTGTCAGATTAAATACTACTCTCCTTTTTGTATTTTCTCTCCATATTTACTCCGTATGTCGTCTTCTTCTGTTTTTGAGCACAGCACAGAACTTCCTGTGTTCAAATTCTCCACTCGTTCACTATTTGGACCACTATCTAATTAGTGAGTGAAAGAGTGGACTGCTCTTAATTCCAATTTGAACGTAGCACCCAAGTTCCCAGAATGCATTGCGCTGCAAGATTGTGTCCCACCATGATGTCCTAGCTGAAGTGACTGTGATATGAAGGCTTCCAAAATAGCATTTTGCATAAGTTCTTGTGTTTGAGGTCGGAGTTGTTCTGAAATAATTTATTTTTATTCTAAGTTCCCTTTGCCGTTTAATCTAATTTATTGCAAAGCTCTTCTCCAGCTTTTTGGGGTTTTTTGTATTGTTTAATTTGACAGCCTTTTGTTGCCCATGTCCCAACTACAATTTCTAACTTTTAACATTTATTGTTTACTGTGTTTCATTGGAAATAAAATATTCCCAATGGATATTTGGATGAATGGATTCCCGCCTGATATTTGCAAACCATTGCATTCTGGTTTAATTTAAGCTTTACACACTGTTCCAGCTTTTTTGGAATTGGATAGGTAAATTCTTTTCCCCCACTGAAGTATCCCTTTAAACACAATCTTGTTAAACTGATTGTTCTCAACTTTCTTTCACTTGCAGGTGAAAGTAAAGCGCACAGAGAGAAAACACTGGACGTGCTCACCGTGTCAGACTTCGAGTGCCCTCTCTGCATTCGGTCAGTGTCCTCGGCGGCTCGCTCTAATCCATTATGCATCGCCGCGCGTCTCCTCCGGTGTTCTATTTCTGGCCGATTCTATTTGCGCTCCGCTTTCTCCGGTTAAAGTTTAGCGCACAAACACACACCGGCCTCGGCAGCCGGAGTACGAGTGGTACGATGATGATGTGTTGTTCACCGCGGCGCACGCTCTTCTCTGCTCTCCGCAGGCTGTTTTTTGAGCCAGTCACGACTCCGTGTGGTCACACCTTCTGCAAGAGCTGCGTCGAGAGGAGCCTCGACCACAACGTCCGCTGTCCACTCTGCAAACAGCCGCTGCAGGAGGTGACCACATCCAAATAGCACGAATCTGTGTTTGGAATAGAAAAGTCAACATGCCGAAACGTGTCCATTTCACAAATATCTCCACTTTTGATCGATTTTATGGAAATGGAACAGCTTTGATTCAGCTGCGTCCCCTGAGTTTGCCTCATTGCTCTGCAGCTTCACACTGTAGCCTATTAGGTGGCAATTATATTCCGACTAACTTGTTTGTCTCCTCTCAATTATACAAAGAAAAAAGATGAGTTATTTCTCACCGGGGAAATCATTTTGAGTGTAATCCCTTGCTGATAAATTTCTCCTCTGTGCTTGTTGTATCTTTGGCAGCACCTTTTCAGTGGGAGTTTTATGATTGCACTTGATTAGATATCTTTTATAGGCTGCACAGTCAATAAGTCTTGGTGCCACACGGTCGGCAACTGAGATACCAAACAGCTGTAGGCCCTTAGCATCTACTCTGCTGTTCATTTTAAGATACGATAACTAAATGCCTCAACACCAGAAGATAAAATATTGTTTCCTCTTCTTAAAGCATTAGTTAGGATGGTTTGAAGTGGGGTCATTTAACTGTTGTTACCATCCACTTTTAACAGATGTCTTTTTAAAACAAAATAAAAACAATTTACCCAATTACTGAACAGTATCCAGGGCATTTGTACTCAATGTTCTCAGGAACCACCAGTCAAAGAAGCCTTCAGTTGTCAGCATTTTCTCAAACAAGTGATGTTTAAACCTTTAAACCGTGTACTTGTAAATATAACAATACAACTGTTATTTATTTTTTAGATTTTTCATGACGTACCCAAAAAAATACTGTCAAAAGTAACAGCCCTGCACTTTACAGACAAATAAATGACTGTAATTACATCTGGCAGCTATTCAACCCTCACACGTCTTCTCTTCTTCCTCACTCCAGCCCACTTGGTGGCAACAAAGCATCTCAAATGAATGCTGCGAAAAAGACTGGACTTTGTGTTTCATTTTGTTATTAATAATAATTTACTGCACAAGTTGATACTAAACAGTAGACGTACGTACAATGAAAATAAAAGTGTGATTATAATGACAGTGAGTAACAACAAGGATTAATAATCAGAAAATGAGACAAGAGGCAAACCAGGTCAAGGGTAAAAATAAGATAAAAATGTGGTTACAAAGAAATCTGACCTGGCCTTATGGTTCTTAATCTTTAAAAACTGTTCTACTTCTTTCCTGAAAACAAACAAAAAGAAAATCTGAAGTATAGCATCTTATATTATATAGCATCTTATATTTATTCCTTACTTCTCATATGCATTTTTAGATAAACCAAGGTAAAATTAAGCTACAGGAAAATATTTCACTTTTCTATTTTTCCATGAACATGTCTACAGTAACACAAGTACTGTATGGGTGTGGATTTATTCTAAATGTGTACTGAGAAGAGAATACATTTGCATAAAATAACAAATCCAATCATCCCTGTTTATACCTTTTAAAGCACGGTGTGGTTGTGGGAAATTTTAAAAATAAATATGCAGTGTACCTGTTTTGAAAGATTTTACTGGCACATTTTCTGCTTACTTATGGTGCTGTCTTTTCTCCCCTGTTTTCAGTACTTAAGAAACAGGAAGTACAACCCCACAGTTCTGATTCAGGACATCATGACCCAACTTTTCCCCTCCCAGTTGGCTGAGAGGAAACAGATCCATGATGCAGAGATGGCCGAGCTGTCCAAGTATGCAACACTTTATTCAGTTTGCCGTTTATGCCAGAAGAGAATTTTAACCGTGCACAATTTTTCGGATGTTTTTCTTTGCTTTTCTCTCGTAGTCTCACCAAGGATATCCCTATATTTGTCTGCACTGTGGCCTTTCCCGGAGTGCCGTGCCCACTGCACATCTTTGAGCCTCGGTATCGGCTGATGATGCGCCGCTGCATGGAGACCGGCACCAAGAAGTTTGGCATGTGCAGCTATGAGCACGGCAAAGGGTACCACTGCACACTCTGGGTGTTTCAACCTGTCTTGTTAACAGCGGGGTCCGGACGATTTTATTTTTTTCTTCGCGGCGATGCCAGTTCTCTGACTTTAGCTGTGTATGAATAGCACAGTGTTACTATTAGGGTTCCAGATACGGTATGTTAGAGCAAATGAACAAAAGTGGTATTGAAATCTTCATCAAAGCTCAAATTGGATTTGCCAGCTCTGTTGCCAACAGAAGTCAACTGGCTGAATTTAGGAGCACAGAAACAAGGCTGATCTGCTTTGTTTAAGACGTGGTTTCTGTTGTCATCTGAGGTCAAGAGGGAAAGAAAAGCTGACCTTGATCCCAGACGGAAGTGGTGTAACCACTGTTCAACCAGACTTCATCCACTGGTTGATCCTCACCAGGACAGCTTTTATGATTGATCTGAATGTGCCGTAGGAAAATAGTTTAATGGCTCAATTTGAGAAAACAAAAGAAAAACTGCCCAAAGCTGCCTAAATACAAGCAAGGTGCAGAGTTTCGTTTCGGAGTCCCCAGGCAGTAAAAACACCTTAAAAGGCCTAAAGAGGCAGAGAAACAGAGTTCCTGTTGGAAAGAGAAGGATGCTAGTGTTGGCTGCAGGAGGAAGTAGAGACAACTCCATGCCACTGCTCCTCCACTCGGAGATGTTTTGGGATTAAAAAAGCAAAACGAGAGTGATTAGTAGCTCCCAGCTAATGACCAGTCCAGCCTAATGGCGCCATCAGAATCCTGCGCTTCCATCTGGGCTTCCATCTGCCTAAATCTATCACAGGCCTTCCTCACCGGGTTGTTATGAAACCAAAGATCGTCCTGCCAGTGTTGTCCTCACTGGGGAAGTTTCAGGCTTTTTAGCATCAGATTGATCAGTTCTTCCTTCTGTCTCTCTAACGGATTGGTTCTTGTTGTTGCTCTCTTTTGCACTGAGAACTTCCGGTTGGTTCACGGCTAAAAATGCCACCTGAAAAATATCCCCTTCTTTTCCAAAAAACACAGCTGGAATTTGGTCCTCCGTTTTGGAAGCAAATACCCTGAAATCTAAACTGTGCGTGCACTTTCGGTGTCCGGTCTTTTTAAAAACTGTAACTGGTGTGTGTTTTTTATTAAAGCCCCATGCACGCAGTTATTTTGACCGGACTTTCTGGGTGTGGAGGCAGCACGTTTGGCATTTTCTTCTCTGTGAAGCTCGCAGCAGGCTCAGTGGAGCCTGGTGGGATTGTCAGCGGCGCGGCAATAGCAGACCGAGCGGTGGGCAAATCTTAAATCAGTCTTTTTGTGACCCCGAGGCTTTAGCAAAAAAAATAAATAAAAATCACAGCAGCACCAGTCTGCTTTGAGATTGTTCATTTCTACAAATATTTTCTCACTTGTTGCATTTTGTTGCGGTACAGTTTCTCTCATCGTGGATGTGTAATTGAAACAGAAAAACTAACCAGAGCTCCACGGAAAGCAACACTTTGATCATCTTTCTCCGCAACGATTTTTTTTTTTTTGGCCAGAACGCTGATGTAAAACAGCGTCTTTAAAGCAAGAAATAATGCGTGCTCAAAAGCCAGAACCGAGCGAAGCAGACGGTGCGTGGGCTGGTCTTTGATTAGCAATCGTTCTGATTAAAGCCAGTTTGTTTTATTTATTTCAGCTGCTGCTGACATAAATAGGTGACATCTGCCACGTCTTTTTATTTTCATAGGTGTTAAACAATTATCTACGTTTTTTGTTTTGATTGAGACGTTTTTTTGGTGTGACTCAGTGTTAAATGTGGCAAAAAAAACCCAAAAGCTGTTCACAATTACAATCAGTGCCACACAAGATAAAATAGGGTGATTCAAATAAAATAACTAACATGAAAGTTTTAATAAGACGGCACTGAGGGCTGAAGGAGAGCACCAGAAGCAGTGGATTGTTAAAATACAGGGTTTTACTCCAGTTCAGGAGGAGCTGCATCAGGTGAAAGCGAGGGTCAGCTCCTTCCCCAATCACAAAAATTAACCTTACAACAATGGCTGATCACCGCTCCGCTTAGTGATGCCAGGATTGTTAACTAAGTGGAACTTATTATCTTTGCCTCACACCTACAGGTGCAGTGTCATTCTTTTCTGTCAGCAAGTCACAAATTGAGAAGCTGAGGGTGCAGTGAGCACTTTGGGGGTTAAAAAAGATGCCAAAATGAGATCTGAACTGACAATAGACATCTAGGCTGAAATGAAATGAAATCTGATTTAAAAGGGAGAGCATTTTAGACTAATTGTATCTGATTCTTGTGTCGAATTGTTTTTAAAACGAGCTTCCTGAGCTGAGTGGGCTGAGCAGTACGAGCTATTTTCTCAGGTGTAAAAACTTTTAAGTGTGTGTCACGTCGCGTTCCTCAGATTTGCCGACTACGGCTGCATGTTGGAGATCCTGGAGCTGGAGTTGTTGCCAGATGGACGCTCTTATGTGGAAACAGTGGGTGGCAGCCGATTCAGAGTCCTCAAGAGAGGCCAGAGGGACGGCTACCACACTGCTGACATCGAGTACCTGGAAGACCTCAAGGTCGGGGGCTTTCGGAAGCCGCACATTCTTCAACACTTAAAAGATGACCTTGGATAAAAGATAAAATGTTAATACCGGGCACTTTCACTGGGCGTCGGCCCTCCGTCTTCATTTCCAATCTTGTCCCGTCTGTCTCAGGTGGACGGCAGCGAGCTGGAGCTCTTACAGCGGCTCCATGACAGCGTGTACCAGCAGGCTCAGGACTGGTACCAGCGCCTGGGCGGCCGCATCCGCGAGCAAATCGACAGGCAGCATGGCAGCATGCCGGAGAAGGAGGAAGACATTCAGGTTTGTACTCTAACATAACTGCGACTGGAGGCCGAACCACCGTAGCACACCGTTTCCTCTTTTACGGCTAGGAACCACTCCCACGTCTTTTGAGCGTCAGCTATTGGCAGAAAGAATCAGAAAATAATTTATTTATTTCTCATGGGACCAAATAGATGTAGGGTTCTTATAGCCCATTTGCAAGATTCGGCTTTTGTTTATTTTACAATTTGTAGTGATATTCTATTCATGATCCAGCCTTTTTTGTTAGAGCACTTTAAACTTTAATTTGACTGGGAATTCTTCACAGAGACAGATATTTATATAGCTTTTTTTAAAATGGACATCAGGTACCTTGTATAAAGGCAGAATTTATCTGCCATGAAATGTTTGATTTTGGTGCCAGTGCACAGAGAAAGCAGAGGACGATGGGAAATAAAGGAGCAGAAATATGCAGAAGAATGTTCCCAGGATTGACAACACTGACTTGTCTACTTTACCATCTGTTTGGATAAAGGTGTTTGCAATGATGACCAGGTTTGCATGCCTGTGTTTTACCACGATGAACTCTCTCCAGGCCTCGGCCAACGGTCCGGCGTGGTGCTGGTGGCTGCTGTCCGTCCTTCAGCTCGACCCTGCCTACCAGACCACGTTCCTGTCCCTGTCCTCCCTCAAAGACCGCCTGGGACACCTCCGCCTCGTCCTCGAGTACTTCTCCCAGAGCTAGGACCCAGAGCACGGTGGTATTGCGGCCACGATTAGCCATCAAATATCTCGCACACACAAAGCGCACAATAAACTGCGAGTTTGAGATTCGGTTTGACAACTTCTTTAAATCACGAAAGAAGTTTTTTTAAAGTGACACTTAGCCAATAGCAGAAGCCTTTCACTCCAGAACACACTGCAGTCTTTGGGGGTGTTTTGCTCTTTGTTTGCATACAAATACAGATTGTTTTGGTTGTACCACATAAGAGCTGCAGGGTTGACCAAAGATGCTTCTTACTTCGGATCATCGAAAGAAAATATTTGTAAACAAACTAATTCAGGTTGTTTTTTCTCACAATTTTGCTGAAAATGGGAACTAGGTGTGACGTTTTCTTTTCGCCTGAATCATTACAGACAGAAAGGACACTAATAGCGTTTTGCTTGTTCCTCTTAATACAATAATTTTGTTACACTTGGAGGGAAAGTAAATGCAAATAGCCTACTTACTGTGTGAAAATCTTAGAACGGTACACACCAGTGTTTGGGCCCATGTGTTGCAGGTAATTGTTTTGGATATTCGGATTGTCTTTTGCTACAGACACTACTATAAAAAAACCCTATTTAGTATTAAAGAGTGTGATATTATATGATAATGTCACAAAGCAGCAGCTGGAGGATCAGTTTTTAAGAAATAAAAGATGCTGTTGCAGATCATACAGTGGTAAACTAACGTTTTTTAGACTATAAGAAGATGGGGTTGGTGAAAGGGACGTGTTAAAATAGTAGCTCATATATTGAAGTGGGGTTCTGTGGAATGGTTGTCAACGATGTCAGATTGGGAAAAAAAAAAAGTCTAATTCTGACCAGAATAAAGAGCTAACGGCTAGTCAGAGCAGGACCAAGACCAAAGTGGAGCACCTTAAAATGGCTTCATTCTCAAAACTTTCATAGTGGTTCAAACGCTGTTTTAGAAATATGTACCCTGCCATCAGTTTCACATTAGTCAGTTTTTACAGCTGACATATTTTATTGTTGCTGCTGGAAGTGGCCCAGGTTGCCAACCATGTAATGCAAAATTGACTTTGAGGTAAAGATTCCTGATAAAATAGTCTTTGAATGGGGTGCTATGACATCCTTGAGACTAGAGTTGAGACAGGAACAATCCACTTTGGTCTTTGTCTCTCACGGACTCGCCATTTGCTCATTAATCCGGTCAGAATTCAACTCTGCTTCTGTGCTATCTACAGATAAGATATCATTCTAAGATTTTATTTATACCCTTACCGCAGAACCTCCTACTTCAAGAGATCTGAAAAAAAATTGCTTTAGCAGGTGTTTTACAGTTTGAGCCTGTGATTTTTGTATGTGGATAGTAACTTGAGAGTACAGCGTTGTTTCTACGTGTTTCAGGTGTTGTTGTTTTCTTTTCATTAGCTATGATGTATCGTCAGCACTGATAACCGCTAACGAACAGATGATGTTTGACTTCGAGGTGCCGGAAACTGTGTTATGGTGTTTTATGCAGGGATAGTTGTAAAATGTTTTGGATTTAACTCTCTTCTTGTGGTCCGACTTGAATGAAGACCGCCGCCGCCACCGCCACTACGGGACATCCATGCAGGACAAGAGACCTACCTCTGGCCCTTACTTTGTCTGTGTGTCTGTCCGGCCCGGCTACCAGCAGTCACGGTGCCTTCGAGTGCCATCGGGACACCTGCGAGTCTTAGAGCGTCCACGAGACCTCAGCGAAGAACTGCGTGGTTCTTATGGATATTCTGCTACATTCCAATGAATGTTGAAGCTGCAAAAATACGCGAGGTTAATTCACTAACAACGATGGACTCAGCAGAGTGGTTCTTTTTTTTAAATGATCATTTTGATAAATGTGCCATAGAGGGTTTTTTTTTGTTGTTAAACGCCTTGTAGGAGTAGTCGGCTTGTTACGGTTTGAAAACCTGTTTACGTCATGAACTCATGAACAATAGGCCTTGAAATGTGTGAACTTTCAAAATCTTTTAAAAAAATTTTCTCCATGGCAGACATATCACCTAAAACAGTTCCGCAAAGTCCAGCTAACTTTCTTGTAGATGCAATTCCCATGATTGAATAAAAGAGCCATGCATGTGTGATGATGTAGTTCTAGTTTAGAGGGGTACTTTGAATAGCATGATTAAACTTTTTATCCTGCGTGATGAACCGATAGAACAGCCTGATGGGCGCTGACGCAGCGACTTGATTAAAATCTTTGTTGGTGATATTTTACCTGATTAAAGCTATATCAAACTAAAAAGGGATGGACGTTTTTAGGAAACCTTTGAGTTTTAGAGTATATAAAGCACTGGTGGAAAACACCTCACAAGTCTTTATTCACAGCGACGAGCTTACTTTCTCAGTCCCTCACTGGTTTTTGCTCCGCTTTTGCAAGTCGTTTCGTTTTATTGCCTAAACAGGCCGTTCTTCTTTGATAAAATGCTAATTTTTCGATGATCTCAACCATCAGCCTCACGTCCATTTTCTCTTGATTTGTACAGAATGCCATTTTTGCACCATTGTGTAATTTGCTTCACAATAAATATTTAAATAATAAAAAAAAGAAATCTCCTCTTATTGTTTTTTATTTTCCTGTAATGAGTTGGAGTTTGGGACCAAGGCATTAAAGTGACTGGATTGACAAGTTTGGGAAATTAAAAGAGAAAATATCCCTGGAGGGTGGTGACAGGTTGGATTTCCTCCACAGATGTAGCACATTTCTATCCATGCTGTGTGGAAAGTCAAATATCCGTGTCAGACTCAGCACTTTGCCTTGTAGACACTTTCTTTCACACATTCTTATCAGAACATAGATAACAGAGTTAAGATTCCTATCTGTATGTTGCCAGTTTCCCAGAAAAAAATCTCCTGTTCTTGCTGACGTGTGCTATGCTAATCATTCTTATATTTCCTCGCGCTGTCATTATGTGTCCTAGTAAATCAAAAGGCGTTGCTTCTTATCGGTGTGGGTCACACAGCATGTGACTGTCAGGGTTTGGGTTCATATTGTGTTTTCTGTGTTTTACTTGTTTTGTTCCTGTGTTTATTCTTGTCTTAGTTCAGTTCTTGTTCCTCGTGTCTGTGTTTCCTGCTACATTCACTCCTCCTCAGTCGGTCTCTGGTTTTCCTGCCACGCCCATCTCCACCTGCCTACAGTTGTAATCACTCACCTGTGCCCACTTCCCATCGCTATCCTGTCTTTAAAACCCGGTCACTTTCTCCACTCACTTGCTGGTTCGTTGTTGTATTCTTGCCTCGCCGATGTGCTGTCTTTCTGATTGTTGGCGCTTCTCGACGCCCCTTGTGTCCTGGTCGTCTTGTTCCTGCTTAGTTCCTGGTCTAGTTTAGGTTTTGTTTGCTGCCCCGTCAGCTCTTTGTTTTTGTTTGTCCTTTATTTAAATAAATTAGTTTCTTTATTTCATGAGTCTGCGCTCTGGGTTTGCCTCCTTTACCCCTCGTCCTGACAGGGACGTGCAATCTGTTCTCTTAATGGGTCAATTAGAAATATTAGAGCCTGAGGGAAAGCAACATATTCTCCTTCGAATCATGGCCTGAAAGTGTTACCTGCAACCATTATCATTTAGAAACTGATTTACACTGAAACTTAAAACAAAGATCAGCTCTTCAAAGTTTAATAAGGAACGGGCCTTTTAGGTATCAAATAGGAAACCTAAAGGCTGTATTTGAAGAAAAAACTGATGGCAGAAGTTCAACCCCAGTTTGGGAAGATATAGATTTGGTTTGACCCTACTAACAGATTTCACATTACATCCTCACTCCGGCAGAAATATTATAGCATTCCCACTGGAAGTGCTACAGTTGGCTACTGCTGCTGCTGCTGATTGCACTTGCTAATGGCCACAGAAGTCTGTGTAAATAACAGCGTAATGTGGAACTGACAGCAGTGAAAAGATTGATATAACAGTGTTTGCGTGAACCGTTCTGAGATTTTTGAAATTCAAATTGTTTTAAGGTGTCGTCAGATGACTCTGGTCAGACTGGCTGTTAGTTTGTCAGTCCAGTCAAAGTTAAACTCAGTCCCTCGAAACTGAAGGTGTTTAAATAGATTTCTATGAGTAAGACATCCATCCATCCTCTTTACCTGCTTCTCCATTCCGGGTTGCGGGGAGCTGCTGCCTATCTCCAGCCGTCACTGTGCAAGAGGCGGGGGACACCCTGGACAGGTCACAAGTCCATCACAGGGCCACACAGAGACAAACGAGACAAACAACCAATCAGACTCTCACTCACACCTAGGGAGTAACATTTTAGAGTTACCAATTAACCTAACATGCGTGTTTTTGGTCTGTGGGATATGAGTAAGACTAATTCTTTGTTTCATTTCCCACATAACTCCACCTTAAAGGATATGAACTGTTGTTTTAAGGTTAAGCGCTTTTGGCTTTTCCAAAAAATATAATCCTACAACACAGTTTAAATAAGTTTCTTCTGGTCAGGAGGTCATAAAAAGCAGCATGGTGGCATGTTCCTGATGTGTGCCACAGCTGTGCAGGAAACACTGGCTGCTGTGGGTTGATGGTCTGTGTGAAGCGAACATCTATATAAGCTGTTTGTCTGCAGTTTCTGAATACCACCCAAGTAGCAGCAGAATTTGATCAATTTCCTTTCCTTTGCTCTCATCTTAAAGAGCAAACGATTGCTTGTTTACTGGCTTGCGCACTGATACATTTATTGAAAGCGTTACTGGAAATAATATTTTACAAAACATGTTTTGATGTATTGTGTGTTGTTTAGAAATTATTTGATGCTGTTCTTTTTTTTTTAAATTCATTTTCTTTGCAGAATGTGAGATTTGCAAAACGTGAGTGCAAACATTCCTCACACTGACTCAGAATTGGTGATAGAAAAGATTTACATAATTAAACAGAATGGGCATTTCCTGTCAATTTAATATATGATGTTGATTTTAGATAATCGTTTTTTTTAATTATTATTACTCTCAGGAAACAAGAAAAATGTTTTGGACTAATAATTGCTTAAATTAAATCCATTTCTCAACCCAGGCCATCGGTTTTCTGAGATGAAGTCAGTAATTTTGGGTGGGTGAAATTTCTGCAATGAAAAGAGGAAAAATGAACAAACGAGATCATAAACACCTGCTTTGAGCAAATATTCCACCAGGGGGCAGTCTGTAGCCATCTAAGGTCAACAAAGCAGGCGCAATCTCATGGAGAGGAAACATTTTAATGATGGTGTATTTTTTTTTTCTTTTCTTTTTTTCTAAATTATTCATGTTCAATTTGATCCCGATAGCGCCCCGAATTCGGGTCAAAGGCTGGGTGAGGCTGGACTGGAAAATCAATATGTTGATGAGAGGAAGTTAAAAGAGAACAACAGTTTCATGAACCGCTTTAAGAAAAACTGCGAGGTAAAATTCTGCCAACATCCTCAGCATAGGAGGCAGGAAGATGAAAAGAGGTTTCACTGGCTTCAGAGGAGTTCTGTAATGCAGCTCAGCGTCGACATCAAAGCCCATTACATTTGAAGAATGCCACAGCTTTTTGTACTAAATTGATCCACTGGCGTGCACTGGTTCCCCTGCTTGTGTATGAGTGAGTAAGGATGACAGGCGTTTTGTAGGAGTTATCTCAAAGGAAGGGGAAGGGAAGGGGGACCGGCTGTGGCTCTATGAATGTGTGTGTGTGTGTGTTTTTGTGCTGCTGGTGTCTTGCAGACTAGTTTCCTCGCAGGGATTAAAAGATGAGTCAAATCCTCCACATTAAGAACATTTTGGTTAGTTTTCAGGTTTGAGTTAAAAGTTGGAACTCAACTTACATGATTGCTTCACTCCTGACAGCCATATGAGTGTATATACACTCACAGACAAAAAAATAAATAAACCCACAGGAAGGAATGGTCCGATTTAGACGCAGTTTGGTCCACATGCAGACCAGCGATCGGTATGAAATCAACTGATTTGGATGAAGCTGGCCCAGATGGTATTAATGGCAACATCAGGAGTGGAGCGATAGTGTTATCAGGGTGTTACTGGAGTGTCTAATAGTCAATAAAAACAGTGAGCGAAGGTCACCAGACTCAAATACACCTTGTAAACTCATTAGACAAGCATTACCAGCGCTTGGCAAAATTCGACTGAGGTCTCATTGTGGTTTTGCATGAAGCCAGGGCCATATTGTGCCATTTCCCAGCATGTCAGGTGTATAGATATCACAGCAGCCTAACATTAGAACCACTGGGTATGTGAGGCCACACATGCTGTAAAAGTCCTGGTCTCCAAAACAGACCTAACCAAGAGAGGATGGTCATATTGTGCACAAAGCATTAAACACCACAGGACATCACTGCCTACCGGACACAGTTAGGTCATGGTCCTGGATCAGCTGGACTACAGGTTTACTGTATTGTTGGCATGACGCTGTAACCGAGAAGTATGGACTGATGATAACTACTGTTGTATTTTTGCAGATGACAATCGTGTGTGTATATGGCAGCACTGAGGGGAGAGAACCAATCCTGCCAATGCGGTGGGAAGAAACATCAGTGTTTAGGGAGTTATAGGTCATGGCTACAGGTCACCTCTGGTAGTGATTCAGGACACCCAGATGGCGGAGCGCCACATATCTTACCCCTCCCGAGTCAGCACCCTGGTAAAGTCTTTCAACGAGTCCGCACCTGTCCACACATGGTATGTGTGCCTATGGACTGCCTGTGTCATGTTAACCTCTTCCTGTGGCCAGCCAGGTCCTTCAGCTTTTCCTCAAGTGAACATTTGCGGGATCAGCTCACAGGAGAGGACACGACAGCTACATGACTCCACAGCCACAGCCTACTGACATGGGACCAGCAGTGTGCCTGTCCTGCTATCTTGATTGTCTGTTTTTTTGTAATTACCGCAATACAGTCACACGACCTCCCAACACTCGCGGTTTCCTTTCATTTCCACCCCTCCGTCCGGGTGCTTAACTTTCTTGCTGTCGGTCTGTGTTCGTTGTAAATCTGTAATAATTATCTGCCATGAATTGGGGCTTCCGCTAAAATAGACCACCCTGCTCTCTGTGTGTGATAGAACAAAAGCACAAAAGGTGCAGAGAGCTTCAGAGGATGGATGCAGGCCTGTTGTCATAGCGACAAAACCCCTTCTCAAAGAGAAAGAGAATGGGATTATCAATAAAGAAGTGGAGAAACTTTGTATTTGTGTTTGTTTTTGAGAAGAAAGGCATTTTGCTTCCGTTGCAAAGCACGAGAGACATCTCGGAGGGAGCTAGAGATGATGGTGCTAAATTAAAGCAGACTGAAGAGGAGAGAAAATTATGACGCCAAGTCACAAAATGTGTGATGCAGTTCTCAGTGGGCTGGTTTTCAGTAGCTGAGCTTTTCAGGGGTGTGCCAACATGTGTGTGTGCCCTGTTGTGGGTGTAAAGCTGATCGGGTTTGCTCGTTTCTGTCTTTGCACAGTATAATCCTTTTATAGTGTCAACATGATGATAAAGCCGCGAGTTTGCTCTTGTGTGTCTGCTCCTCTGAGAGCCAAAGTAAACATTCTGGTCACCTGCTGCTGGCAGTGCCACAGGATCCTTCATGAGAGGTACTCAAAAATTCACAAACAGGCAGAAGGATCCTATAAAAAAAAGGCTTAGTTTTCCACAATTAAGTAAGGATGAAGGACAGGAGAGAACTGTTTTATGTTTTCTGCTGACCGTTTCTTCAGAAAACAATACTACTGCCTTTGAGAAATTAGTTTAGGTCACAATTGGTTAATTTTAAATTTAAACATACACCTCAAAGTTCCATTAAATACCAGAAAATATGATGGACCTTTTCATGGTGAGAAAAAAAAGGAGACTATAAACATTCAAACACAGTATTGGATGAGTACCCTGTAAGTGAAGCCCTCACTCTGGGATTAACTGGCCATAAAATAATTTGATTTAATCTGATTAATAATCATCAGACCCATGAGTCCAAACAACTGTGTGTCTGGGCGAAGATAACATTTACCTGAAAGAACATTTTGGTACCTTTTTGTTTTCATTTCTGCTTCAATGTTATTACAAAAGAGCTCAAGTCCTTAACGCGTTTTTCAATCTTTAAAGAGTTTTTCCAATAATTTACCAATTAAATGCAATTCAGATAAAATGTATTATTGTTTACTAAAATAAAACAGTCAGTCAGTCTCAGATGATGTCTGATTTGAAAGCTGGCGGGCGATATGCATTCCTTCGATGTCTGCCGGGTCTTTTATTTAAGAGTTTTTCAGGGTGTGTAAACATGTGCTCCTATCTTTTCCTCTTGCCGGTGGAAATCAGATAAACGTTGCCCGTCTTTGTCCTTGCACAGTGTGTCATTGTCTCGTGAGCCTCATCGTTTAGAATCATTCAAATAATATTTCGGAAGAGGCCAAACAAAATTGACATTTTAAGGATTTTGCGCTCAGGTTTCTCCCGGCTCCGATGCAACGCTGATGAATTGAATATTTTCCCTGTTTCCTTATAGAACAAAAGACAAAAAGTCACTAAGCAAATGAAGCGTGTCCGTCTCTCCCGCTGGCAGATGAAGGACAGGACAGGCAGGAAGCAGAGGGACGCTGCGGGAGACGCGGTGCCGGCGTGCCGCGCCACTGGCTCACTGACGCGCAACGCTGCCGCCCGCGGAGACGCACACCTGGCTGCGGGGCCCCGCTTTTGTTTGGGACCTCCCAGATGTGCGAGGCGGGCGAGAGAGACAGACGAGGTCGTTCCAACACAACAGAATTGGCAGGAATGAGCGCGTTGATTAAAAGACGTCTTTTCTCCTTCCAGGTTTTCACTGCACATCCTAAAGTTTCAGAGGTTTTCTGCTCTGAGTAGGTGCAGGGACTGATTGAAATGTCCAACCGTACACAATACAGGAGGGCAGGGACTGTTAGTGTAAGTCCAGCATGCTTCAAAGTCAATATTTTCTTCTTATAAGCTCTTATTTTCTTCGGCAAAATCTCTGACGCACATTTCCGTGTAATTTTATTCAATAGTTTTTAGCATTAGTGTACTGAAGGACATTCCGAACCTCTTCTTTGAATTCTGGCCACCTTGTTTTTGGTTCTTTGTTCAAATAATCCCACACTGCTTCAGTTATATTGAGGTCTGGGCTCTCTGTCTATGACTGACGCTGTTCCATTGTGTGTTTTCCTATCAAGGTTTGCATTTTAAAAAAAAATTATTTAACTGCCCTGGCAGTGGGATGGGGGGGGGTCATTGTCATATTGAGAAAAAAATTAGGCTGTTGTCAGTCAGAAGCTTTCCAGATGTTATTACATGGTGGATCAAAACCTGACAGGGTCGTCTGCTTTCAGGAATCCGTCAATTTTTGACAAGATCTCCATCATTGCAGCCCCAGACCCTGAAAGAATCTCCACAGCCAGCTTTTTGCCGTCCTCACTCTCTCTGAAAAGTAAAATCCAGATTCAGATTTATTGATTGTGTCACTCAACATGACAGAGACAGAAGAGAAGGAGAATTGTTTCTCAGGTCAGTCCAAAGCGGTGTAAAACTTCTCGTGCCGCACCCCTTTCTGCCAAAAATATCAAGTTAGTTTTTGACAATTTGTCACTAGATTTATTTATTTTTTAATATAAAAGAAATAAGAGCCGCACTGAGCTGAAAACATAAAAACAGACAATGCCATCATTCTTTTAATGTTCCTAAGAGATAATAAAAAAGGTGCTTTTTAGAACCACAACAATAAAGTTCAATCTGTGCTCAGAAAGGCAACAAATATAAATTTAATGGAGCTCATTATTATCACAGTAAAGGCTTGAAGGAGTCCATTTCTACTTTTACCTTAAAAGTAAAATAAAAATACAGTTCTAAAATCAAAAGTTTGTGTCACAGCTCCATCTGTTCCTGCCACGCCTCTTGCCACAGCCACTTAACTTTCCACAGTCCTACAGTCCAAGCCACGCCCATGTTGCCATGCCCACACAATCACCTTCATCTGCTTCACCTGTTCCTGTCACTATAAAGACCCA
>NC_051438.1:11020597-11039231 GCF_001649575.2 Kryptolebias marmoratus
CCTCGCCTGCACCTGGACTTTCCCTCTCGCCTCAGCCCCTTTCAGACAAGCCTGTCTGCAACTCGTAACCAAGCCAAGGAGAACTTACCTGTTCCGGTTCCAGTCCACGACGGTCACGTGAGTGTCCTGTTTAGAGTCACAGGTCCCGCTCCTGTCCAGTCCACAATAAAACTCTTAAAACTTTGTCGTTGTGTTGCGAGTTTGAATCCTGTCAAGTCCTGCCTTGTCAGTTTGAGCATGTATTTGGCAGAAATCCTGTGTTCCTTTATCTGAATTTAATATTAAAGAATATATCACTCTTTTTTTGAGATTATCATATGTACAACCAAGCATAACAGTTTCATAATGCAGGAAAAAAAAAATGAAGACAAAGTTGGTAGAGACTAGAGAACAGCAACATTACATCATGAGCAAAACAAGCTGATCACATTTCTGACTTCACCCAATCAGACCTGAAGCTCCTTTTAAAGCACTGAAGCTGTAAAACCAACCTACCACTTCAGATCTTAAAACGAGAGCATCCCTCCTATAAGTTCTGTTCATGTTCAGCTCCAGAGAGCAGAAATCAGTAAAGGATATTGTCCTGAGATGAAATGACGGCATGTTTGGACACAGGTGAGCGTACTGGATTACATGATCCATCGTAAATTAACCTGTTCACAGCTGGATTTGAATGAATGTCACGTGACTCTTTAAAACAGAAAGCATAGGCTGTGTTCAGATCGTCCATAGAAACGTGTCACTTGGTCATTGATGTACAAACATTGAATACTAGAAACAGATCGTCATGCATTTCTGTAAAGCAGGCTAATCAAGGCTAATGCTAACGTCTGCAGCTCATTATTGTGATTTTCAGACTTGTCTACAATTACAGTATATAGACGTGTCTAACATGAAGTGAACTGACCTACATTTAAAATGTGTGGCTTGTTATTTTTGTTTTCGCATACAATAAAACCAGCTATTTTGTGCAGAAATGATTTTTGTAGGTGACAGTTCATAAATCTGGTATATTAAAGGCTGTGATGAAGAAGTGCAACAAAAATGTGTAAATAAATTTATATCAGCCAAAACCGGCAAACTTATGCTTCCCAGTACTTCAGATTCAAGTGTGTGTTGCAGCATTTCCTGCTGGTGTTTATTCATGTAACAAATCCTGAGAGTCGTCTTCTAGATACGAGAGCAGCTGAGAGTTTCCGGTAAGCAGAGCAACAAACGGTTTTCTCTAGATAGACAGATACGTTGTTGATCCTAGAGGAAAATGCAGCACATCTGTCTGCTTTCTACAACAGAAAAGAGTAAGTCTCCGAGTGAGGAGAACATCAGCGTTTGCCGAGACAAGGAGGCCCTCATCAAAATCTGCAAGGACCTTCAAAATGAAATCAAGGACATTCAGAAAAAGGTGGAGAGTCTTCATCATAAGATGGAGTACTCAAGAAATAAGAATAGGAGAGCACTCCACTTGGAAAATTTGAACTTTTTCCTGCGAAAATGAGGTTCTTCGTGAGGTAGCTGACTTGCTGCATAGTGACAAGGAGGGTCTATGTAAAGACATTGTTTCTACACAACAAGGAGCTGAACATCACATTGAAACAACTGGAGATGGACAATAACGCCTTCAAAGAGGAGCTTTAGGGAAGTCTGTGTGAAGGTGAGGCATTCATCAAACTAAAGCTGGCACTCCAAAGTCAAGCTAAAAAGCTGCAAAATGTCCTTAAAACTACAGCTTCTTGATTGTGACCATGCTGTGGTGAGAAAAGACACCACGATTCTACACCCGCATGACCAGGCCTTAGAGAGAGATATTTCTGTGGCCAATCAAAAGCGGCTTGAATGTCAACAGGCCTTACAGGACAAAAATAAGTGTGTTCAAAGACAAGCCCAGGAGCTGAAAGAACCCTGAAGGGCCTCGGTGGTACCACTGTAAGTAAGACCTTGAATCAGGTGAATTCCTCCCTGACTGAGGAAAACCAGCTCTTGGAACAAGTTTCCAAAAAGCTGCGTGAGGATCAGGAGGCCATGAGTGTTCACAATGAGGCACTTCAGCACAAAGTCCACGAGCTGCAAGCTGTTCTGTCTTAACATGACCACTATAAAAGGCAAAAAACGAGTTTCTGAAACAACAGAACGAGGAGAAAGATGTTTGTAAAAAGCAACCAGGTCTAAAAAAAAAGACAGTGCCTCTTCTAGAAGAACCCAAGGAGCTGCAAAACATTCAGTTCTGAATATCACTGCATGGTCCTGAGTCAGGCCAATTTCTACCTGACTGAGGAAAGCAGGACCTTGGTGGAGCAAGTCAAAAAGCTATCCATGAAACTGTGCAAGGAACGGGTCACTGTGGCGCTTTGAGCTCAGGCTCTGCAGCACAGACCTTCATGTTCAGGCAGAGAACGTCCAGAGGAGCTGGTTTCCATTCATATTACTACAGCTGATGAGATCAAAGACGAACATCCCAGGTGGAGCTGTTTCTCAACAACCTCCAGACAGCCAGTCCATCCCTGACTGAGAGTCCAGAGGAGCTGGTGTCCACTCTCTGAACTGTGTCTGATGAGTTCAACAGTGAACATCAGAACCAGGAGCTGATGCCCCTTCCACAGACAGCCTGTCTCCTCCCAGCAGTTCAGAGGCAGCCATCTACACTTCTGTGGCTGGTGGCATTAAAAGAGCCTCGGGGAACCTGTACCAGGGCAGTACCATCGGATACTGGGTTCCATCTTGGTGTTTTTGAGTCCTCCATCAGCCCATTTCAAGTCCTTTATCCTTCTGTGCTGTGCTTGAAACTAAGGACAAGCCTTTGTTGTAAATAATGCAAATACAGTTTCATTGATTTATTTAATTTTATTGGTGTTCTCCTTTACTGACCCAGCCCATTTTCTTAATTGATGAAGACAATGATGATTTTCTTTTTGGTGTTGGGTTAGAAACATTTATTGATTTTTTTTTCTCCTAATATTGATTTAATCATATTGAACACACTGATGATAACCAGGAGAATTTCTTTACTATTAAGATCAAAGCTGATCTTTGTTTTTTGGGCTGAGTTAAAACATTCTCGTTGACTTTTTGCTTTTCTTTTATCTCATCTGTGGTTCCCAGACCATTTTCTTTATTGATGCCAATTACAGAAGATCTCCTCTTCAGGGGATGGGAGCCTTTATTGATTTCTAAAACCTTTTGTTGACTGATCTTACCTGTGGTTACCAGCCTGTTTTCTTTATTTGCCAAAATCAGCAGATTTTTTTGGACTGGGTGAGGAAGCTTTATTGATTTTTTATCTTGTACTGATATTGATTTTTGTCTGAATGTTTTTGGAGCTCACCTGTGGCTAGCAGCCTGTTTTCTTTATTCATTCAGATCCATGATGATCTTTTTGGGTTTGGATGGAGTTTGGACCTTTTACTGAGCTTTTTTTGCTCTAAACCAACAGGATTTTCTTGATACGCTGTATTTTTTACAGCGTTATCAAACAAAAATAAAAACATTTCAAATATAATCTAAACACGTGCCATGTATGGTTGCTTCTTAAATAATATTATTTATTGAATAAAAGTTTTTCTGTGATTAAAAGGAAATCTTGTCATTTAAATATTGTTAATGCATTTCATTTTTCTGCTAAGATCCATTTTTTTGTTACTCAACACTTCTCCCTAGTTTAGGTTTCTGTCCAAACACAAAAAAAGTGTTTTAAAAAGATCCAAGCCTCTTCAAATCTTAAATAAACTCTTATAATTGAAGGTTGTAATTGTAATCTTGGTCCTAAATGTTCCTTTTTGGCAATTTTTGGCTCTGTTTTATCGCAGGGGTACTTTAGATAGGAGGGTTCAGTTTATTGCCAGTTTTGTCATCTAAAACTTTCCTTGAATCAGTTTAGTCAGAGTTTTGACACAATCCCTTTGAAAGAAGTAATCATTATTGCAATCCGCTTTTCTAATTTCATAAAAAAATAGAACAACTGGGATTTAAAGTCTATTTGATAATTGACTTGTTTTGGCAAATGTTTAATCGTGTTTAAGACATTTTCAATTGACTGGAGTGTTGAGGCACACTATGATTATTATAGTGAATTTATATCAGATTAGTGGCACACTAGCTGTTTATTGAGTTTACAGCAGAAACAAGGATTTTATTCATAAATACAGAACATCTTATTTTTGCCTTAGTTTGAAACTGGAGGTTTTTATGATTCAAATTCAGTCACTGAACTTTAAGAACAAAATACAGAACAAAACTGCCGCTCCGTTCTCCAAGAAATGTAGAGCTGTTTGTTCGAGGGAAGCTCAGGTGAAAAGGTCTTCCTTTTTAATTTTTTTTTTTCAAATGATACCATGTAGGGTTAATAAAACAGATCACAGATAAAATGATTTGAGAGGAAAGTTAGAACCGCTGGAAATGGGAACGGTAAATATAAAGAAGTCATCATGACAACATCATTTCAAGCACAAAAACTGCTTGGGAAAGTAAAGCAGCAGCAACAGACCGAAGCAGTTTGAAATAAATGAATGAATTCATCTTGCATGCCAAAGTTTTTAACTAAGACACTGTGCGATCACATTTGGAGTATGTGATGGGGATGACTTTCAGCTTCTACTACACCATGTTTTAGTTCAACGTATGTAAACTGGACTGGGTTTTAGTAAAGGCCTGTTAGCTGTGGTGACGACCTGGAATTGGGTTGACTTCAGAAGTTAATCAGTGAAAGTTTCAATAAAACCTGTGCAGTGGTTCATGAGATATTTTGCTAACAAACACACATCACCCGCCTTTCATGGTGAAAAATATGTCATAGCTTGTGTGTTGTGCAGATGACTAGGCGGACACTTAAACTCTTAGTAAAATCAATAAAAGCTGAGTAAAATATAATTAAAAACTGACAAGGCAGCAAAACAAAATTACATACTGAGCAACTGGGAGTGGGAAACAGAGCTGAAGATCAGCAGGCAGTGTCTGCGACGAGAACAGGTGAAGAAAAGACCAGCAGGAGGACCTCGATGACTGGAGAGTGGGCTGGTGGAGGAGACCTTGGAGTGGTGGAGGGACGTTCAAAGTTTAGTGCTGGAGGTGGGCTCACACCAACCTTGAAGGCAGGTACAGCGACTGGAGGAGAGTGGTGCCCTCTCAGAAACCAACGTTGGAAGAGGATACACACAGACACTTCTAACCGGATATGACTGGAGTCAATATATCTGGCGGGAGCTCCTCAGACAAGTTGACTGGCAGACAGGAACGGGCAGAAAACCATCTGTCCGTCTTTCATACAGGAACCGATAGAGGCATTCCTCGCCACCAAGTTAAAATGAAGTGACAAAGCACAGGCATTGTGAAACATGCACATACACTGACATGTTTTTTACTGTTTAACTTACGTATTTGTATTGCCTAAGTGTGATTTACCTGATGAGAGAAAGTTTGGTAGATATCAAAGTATATTACTGTATAATGTGGAATTTTTAATGTAAAACCACTAAAACCCATCTTAATTCGAAGCTTTGAGCTATTTTTCCAGGACTTCGGAGTTCAGCAGTTAGAGACGGAGAGAGAAAGAGAGACTCAGGATGTAGAGAAACTACAGTTATTTCTGCAAAAAAAATGAAATGAAGTTAAGACCCACATATCCACCGTTTACAGAAATAAAGAAAGCATTAAAAGGTCATGTCAACAAGAAGTTGGCTGCATTAGAGAGGACGATGCACCTGATGAGGAAGATGAAAACAAGAAAACTGCGGAAAAGTGAGTGGTTGGATGAGACTCAGGGAAGGAACTGAGACAAGATAAAATAAGAGTGATTCAGAGGTCAGTTTGTTTCAACAAGCACATTTTGACAAATACAGTGATTTTGGTTTATTTTAGTTTCTCATGAAGCAGGAAAGAGTTTTCAAGCAGAGAGGGCCCCCCCCCCCAGGAGGAAGCAAACTAATTGGATGAGACTTTAAATAATGTTGATCTTGCTGCTGTCAGCATCCTTTGAAAAGGAAACAAACAACAAAAAAAGAAAAAGGAAAAAAAAGAAAACACAGAAAGACCTGAACAAGTAACTTTGAGAGGAGCCAATGTGGTTACTGCTCAAGATTTCAACAGAACTTTGTGAACATCTAAGCTAAGATTGCCTACATTTTGATGTACTAACTGCCAAGAATAGTTTTATGGTCACCATGGTAACCATGCACCTCTGTCTCTTAATCTCTGCCTCTAAAGGGAGGCAGACAGAAACACAGACTAAAAAGTAAGCCTCAAGCTAACAGTCACCGTATGAAAAAGTTATTTATAAATTTATAAATTCTTGAACTATTAGCGGCAGAAGACTCTGATGGTCACACATTTTTTATATTCCTACAGAGATTTATGAAGGAGATATGGCTTGTTATAAAGACCTTTCACTTGCAGTCAGTTTAGAAGATAAAGATTTTAGTGCTAAATATTGAATCTTGGGTGGCAGCTCATGGCTGAGAGAGATTTGCAAGTTTTTTTTTGCAATAAGACACATGGATGAAAGAAGCCAAAAATCCCTATATTTTGATGTAGATTTAATAAAATGTACTAAAACAGTCGTGGGAGTTTGATGATTTGTTTTTGTTTTTGCAAAAGTTTGGAATGTTTAGACAGCTCAAAAGTTAGTGCCAGTTGAATATACCATAAAAAAATTCCCAAAATCCTAAACTTAAACCGAGATATACTATACAAATCATTAAAGAAATCAAAATGCCAGTTCAATTATGTAAAATCTAACGTTCTTTGACTAGTTGGAACTTTTTCAAAGATGTTTCTACTGTGAAGTATGCCCCGGCTACAGAGCTCCAAAGAGGTTTTTTTTGATTTTGTCAAAATCCCTTTGGTTTTACAGGGAAATTTCTTATAGGTTTTTGCAGATTTTGTCTATGTTGTACAATGTACCGTTACCAAAAGTCACAGCACAATATTCCTAATTGAGCTGCATATTTTAATATACAAGGTCAGTTAAACCCCCACACAGAGAGTAGTAATAGAAGTGCTTCAGTGCTTATACACTGATGCAGTCCTAATAAAAAGTCAGATGAAGAAAATAGGAAGAACCTCAGAAATCAGAACGTGTCACCGTTTAGTGTTTTGGCATCACAGAGACACCAGGAGGACAATGACTAACTGCTCTCATGTGAGGTATTGCTGAGCAAGGGAGTTTCTCACATTTTGATTGTTTGGTTGTCATGGAGACAAAGCGGTCAGTCATGGTTACAGTGACAATCTGCTCTGTGGGCATTTCCTTTTTAGGTCACTGTTGGATTTCATGTTTATTTGTGGTCACTATTTCAAGCGTGCATCCTACTTAAAACTGTCTTATTGGGGGGGAGATGTGTGTGTGCGAATTATATACTTTATTTTTCATCATGCTGATACACAAAACACCTGACTCAGTTACAAAGAAACTAACATAATGTCAAACATTATTTGAAAAAGATGAGAAGCAAACTCATTTGACTACATTCTCCAACTTGTCTGCAATCCAGACAGCGCTTAGCTTCCACGTCGAAGCTGCTTTGCTAAATGAATGTTAAGCACCAAGAAGTCCATGTGGTCATTCCTGATAGATGAGACAGGATCCATGTTAATGCTGAGTGACAGTGGCCTGCAGTGTGGGACCACTCAGAACACAGCAGGCGCAAAGTTAAAGTTCAACACACGCCTCACTTGATCTGCTCTTCCTGACAGGTGACCAGAGTGCACGCGGCAGGGAAATTTATTGGAGGATTTATCTTTGAGTTTCATCCTCCTCCTCTTTGAAAAAAAAAAAGTATTCAGAGAAGTGATGATGGTTTTTGAGGGAGTGCTTCAACGACTCATTTTTGCCATCATTAAAGAAGTGGTTGGTGTTTCTTTAATAGCATCCCGCAAGGGGATGTAAAACTGTTGCATGTGCGTGTGTGTGCACATTTGTGTCTGAATATTCATACGCCTCTAAGTGTTTCTGTCTTGCATAAGGGAGCTTTCACAAAGTGCACAACAAATACAAAAAATGATATTCGAGTTATTGAAAAAATCACAAGAGGAGACGTTCAAGCCCACATTTTACCAGATATATATATATATATATATATATATATATATATATATATATATATATATATAAATAATCACTGTGTGGGAGCATATCTTCACACACACACAAAGACACACACTGTATGTACTCCCACCAGCAAACACACACACAGAGAAACGTGCTGCAGATTTGTGAGTGTTGTGTGCGTCTTGGGTAAGGGATTTGCAGAAGATTGCAGTGAACATAGCGCAGGATTTCTGTCATCATTGAACACATGGGGAGAGGAGTCTGCCTCGACAGCAGCATTGACAGATTGCATGAATAATTTAGGAACAAAGTGAGAGGCCTCATAGACCTCTGAATCACTAGCAGTGACAGCTGCCTGCTCTGACTTTGGTTCCCCTCTCATCTTTTTTAATGCATATTATTTCCATAAATACCTCCCTCTTACATCTCGAAGCGCTGTCCGAACGCAAAGGGCACGACACCAGGTCGCTGACGTGGAAGCAGAGGCTTTGGCCTCAGCAACAATGCAACGTAACATTTGGAAACCAATGAAAACAATGTCCTGAAATGATCTTGAAACCCATTCAAGTGAATTTTCAGTCATGTATGATAGGATGTTGGTGAATATGAAGGTATTCTTAAACTTTTTAAACAGAAATAAACAGTAAAATTGGCTTTTGCCCATTTGTTATTTTGACCCATTATTTGATGTCAACTTGGCAAAATTGTTGGTAAAGTTGTTAAAATAAAATAATTAGTAGAGTAAAAGTAGCCTTTCTTGAAGACATACATATTGCCTATTGCCTTGCATGTCAAAGTTTTAAATAAAAATGTTGCACAATTTAGTAGCATTCAGAGTAAGCATTTAGAGATGACTTCCATCTACTACCACAGCCAACTGTGGCTCAACATCTGTAAAACTGGCTGAGTTACAGCCAGTTTTGGGTTTGTAAAGGTCAATTGGCTGTAGTGGCTATCTTGAATTGGGTTGACTCCAAAAGTTAATTTGTAGATGTATTCATACAATTATTACTTTCTTAGAGTTACAGTCAAATCATTTTAATAGTTTATGAACTTATTTGCTTTTAGACATACAACTGAACTCACACAGACAAGCAATTACATGTTCACCCAGCTTGTTTTATCCATGTACCATGACAAGGTTCTCTATCACACCAATATTTCAGCAGGTCACATTAGTTATTTTCAAATAGACATCTAAGGTCAAAGTAATGTTTTTATTTGTGAGCAATTAAATTTCATCCTACGACAGATTGGCAGATTCAAAAAATTACATTATGCAATTTGATCAGTTCATTTAAATAAACTTTATTGAAATATAAAAGACCCACATAAATTGGAGCTTGGCAATGTTTTTATTTCTATTTTTGGGATTTGGCATTCTCAAAGGAATCCTATTTTTTGGCGTAAATGAGGAATGTGCATGCTAAATCTTTTAGCTGATTTTTTAGGCAAACATTTTATTTGATAACTGATTAAAACAATAATTCGCCAAATCTAGAATTCCTTATTACCACTATTTTTCCTGAGGTCTTTGCAAAATGTCTGCTTTAAGGAAAATACACACACAATGTCAAATGTTTCATCTTGGTTTTTCCCTCTCACAATCATCTCGGGAGTCTACAAAGCTCGGTTTTCCATCCTTATGCAGCATTTTTATGTGCATTTACATAATCATCAGTACTGGGAAACAATGGCTTTGTTCACAGTGACGTGATTCTGCCAGCAGAAATAATTTACAAGAAGTTGCAGCATGAAGAAAAACCCTCTGTGTACTTTGATGTGCCTTGTTTTCTTGAGATCATACCCAGGCACAGTTTTAATTACACTACTTCGTGTGCAATATTGTGCATAACTAAATTTAGGATGCTTTTGAAAATAGTGTCATGAATAGTTTTAAATGTAGTTTAAAAAAAGAGAAAAACTGTTAACTAACAACTGGTGTTGTCTCTTGATTTTCAAAATAAATCCAGTTTGCTTACAATGAGATCTTTACAGATTTCCAGTTTGCTACAGTTCTTTGCAGATCATCTCAAACCGACCATTGATCAATCATTTGGGGTATTTTGTAGAGTCATACAATTATTATTTTTTTTGTTTTGTTTTATTTGTTTCTAGCTTTATCAAATTAAGTTTCCAAACTACACAATGGATTTATAATACTAGAGATAAGGCAAGTAAAGATATTATTTTTATTTGAGTAAAGCAGGATGCATTCCAAGATACATTGATAGAACTTGTACTTTAATATAGAACCGAATATCATCTGCATAATGGAAATCAACCAAACTAGACTTTTGAGAAACTTACAGCTAAAAGTTTCATAAAAAGAAGTGAAGAAGCCTTGTAATTGTTCTAAAAGACCTATTTTACAAAAGAATATACACAATCACATCACTGCTGCCATTTCTTTCTCTCTTTTTCTTTTTTGGATGATTACTGATTAATACATTATGGTCTATTCTATCAAATGCTGACATGAGGTCATGGATTTTAAAATCAACTACAGATCAGCGTTGATTGCTTGCAATAGTTCATATGAAAAATTATTTTAATAGATAAATACCTTTTTATATTACTGAGGAAAGCTCATCTTTATGCTTTAAACATGGACTGCAATCGGCTGTGACAGTGACAGAGCAATACATTCTGTAAGTGAAGGCTGTCCTAAAGCGTTATCGTCTGCTAATAACTAGACAGAGGTAGTTCAAGCAGTTATCTTGAGTTTGCCTTTTTCCTGCTTGTCTGATTTTCTTTAACCTACTTTTCTTTGCTGTTCAGAGCAATTCATTCACTGGTAATGACTTAGCTTTTAAAGGGAAGCTTAACTTCCATGTAGAAAGAGGCTGTCACTGAAAGCCATCAGACTGGCTGTCTCTGAGACAAAATTAGTGTATTTAATGTCCATCCCTTCATTTTTTATACTCGCTTATACTGTTCAGGATTGCGTGAGAGCTGGTGATTATCTTCAGAAAACAACAAGTTAGATAGGAGGTACACCACGGACAGTCTGCCAGTCCGTTAGGGCCAACAAAGAGACAAACAACCTGACACACAAATAGTCTTACCAAAGGTCAATATAAAATTAGCAGTTAAACCTAACATGGCTGTTTTTAGACTGTGAAGCAATTTTAAAAATGTGCTTGTGACTATCAGGTTGAAACCATAGAACAGGGAGAAAACCTATGTGTGCATGAGGTGAACATGCAAACTCCACAGTAAAGGGCCCCCAGCTGGGATTTAAATCCAGGGCTTTTATGCTGTGAGGCAACAATGCTTGCTCCACTCTGCAGCCCACTATGCATTAATGGGCTACAATAATATTACAAGTAAACATAACTAAAGTCCTCACCTTATCGTTGCTAATCCTGGGAAGGTCAGTCTGCATGCTGTAAAAGTAGTAAAAGTTGGACTGAAAATTTAAGAAAGAATTGGTATACACATAAGAAATAAAGGTAGGATCTTTTGATCTTTCATTAGGGGTAGGTACATCATTAGACATGAAGCAGTTAATAATGGCCAAAATCAGAACCAAGCATCTGAATTACAGTTTTATATGAATAATGGAAGAATGCATTCTAAAATGTAGGTGGATTATTTTGTGGAATCGATAGAGAAATAATTTTTTGTAAAAGAAGTTCAGCACAATTTTAAGCTCAGTCATAAAATGACCCGTGAACACCAGAACTTTATTAGTTTTAAACTTATGACCCGCATATCTGCATCATTGCTCAACTGGAACATTTTGCCAGAGGAACTAAAAGATCTGATTAGGAGACTTTACAAAGACGGTAAAATGATAAGAAAGATCAGTGACCAAACAGAAATAAGTGCTCTCAGTAAGCAGAAGGTACAAAACAGGATGCACTCTGTCTAATCAGAGCAGTAGTTTTTGTACCAAGATGTACTTACATTCATTACACGCACATTCTACCTTTCAAAACAGACTTCAAAGCATCTCTTTTAAACTTTTCTTTAGAACTTGACAAAAATCCTGGTGGATGTGGCTAGAAAGGTCTTTGGCTAGATGACAAAAAACATGTATTCCACTTAGATAGGATAAAGTGTTCTCTGCATGAACTACCTCAATGAATATATCATCCCTGTAGTGAACCAAGGAGGAGAGACTGTGATGCAAGAGCTGCAGGAGAGCAGAAAGTGTTGAGGAGAAATAAATGGAACTATCACTGCTTGCCGTATATAAGAAAGGAGCCACATGCTACTTGGTGGTTTTGATGCTCATCAATAATCCAAACATCCTTTGCACCACTGCGAAATGTCTCTTTGCTTATGTTGTCATCGCCTGCTGCTATAAAAGGCAGGTGATCATGTGTTTGCTTTTGTCTGAGTGGGTTTGTCTGTCCGTCTGCATAATATCTCATGTAACAGGACAGATTTTTAATGAAACTACCAGAAAGTAACCACTGGATCTATAGCTGATTAAACTTTAGAGTCAACCATATTCAAGATAACCATCATAGCTAAACAAACTTACTAAAACACAAAAATGTATATAACTTAGTCAGTTTTAAAGATAATGAGGTAAAATTCGGTGCGTTAGGAGCTGAGAGTCATTCACAACACATACTCTGAGAGCTATAGATTGCAGGAGATTTTTGTTTAAAACTATGCCATTACCTGTTGGGAGTCAATCCTGTCTGTTAGCAAGATCTCTTATAAACCACGGCACATATTTTAATGAAACCCTTAGAAAGTAGGCTTAATCATAAAACATACAACTGATAAACCTTTAATGTCAACTAGAGTCAATATGAATATGGTTTCCCTTTGGTTCAGAACCCAATAGTGCAGACAGACAGGTGACAAGTAGGTAAACAGGTTTATTTCCAAAATGCAAAATGTTTTAATATTTAAAACCAAACAAACAAAAAAAAAACCATAGTGACAAAAACAGGACTTACCAGGGAAGCTACACATGAAATATCTGACAGTGAACATGATTAGAATAAAACAAAACAAAGCAGGAGTATAAGTACTGGTTTGAGTGATTAGTAAATGGGAACAGCTGGAATGATTACACATTGCAGACAGGTGGGCTGCCTGGAAACAAGGATCACTGTGTCAGGATCTGTGTTTTTTTAGGTACTTCTTTGTGATCTTTTGTGTTTTATGATTATGTTCTGTCTTGTGATTCTTGTGTTCAGTTCTGTTCCCCGTGTTTTTATTGTAATGTTTGGTTTAGCTGCCTGTGTTATCTGCCACCTTCTCCCTCAGTCAGTAATTGTCCCTGTCAGCCTGCCCCACCCATCTACACCTGTTCCTGATCTGTAATCAGTCACCTGTGTCCAACTTCCTCATCAGCCTCAGCCCACATATTCTGTTCCATTGCACCTAATCTCTGCTAGTTCATTGTTGCTCATAGTCTGTCTTCCTTCTTTGTGGTTTGTAGCCATGCCAGTGTTTTGCTTTCTATTAAGAAATATTTTAGCTTTAAGCTTTGTGCCAGTCTGCATTTTCTGGGTCCATCTCAGCCTTAAACTCGACACACTGAGGAAAACATGGCAGAAGAAGATATGGAAACTGAAACACAGGAGTTTACAGAACTGAAAACCAGGAAAACAAATCAAAACAACAACAACAACAAAAAATCCTAAACTGTGACACATGATGGTCACCACTACTAATTAACCAGATCAAACAAAATTAGCTATAACTCAATTGGTTTCAAAGATACTGACCTAACAATTTGGTAAATTATTCCCACCACATACAGTACTCAAAGCGTGAGATTTCGGAATCATTTTCAGGATTTGACAAAAACTAAAATTCCCCTCAAAATGTCAAGATAAGATTATTTTAGTTTAAAACTCTGACATCAAAGATGGCGGGCAATAGGCATTCCTTCAAGGTATGCCTATTACCTATTAAAGTATTTATTAAAAGCTGATATAGAACTAATTTAAACCTGATTAACAATACTTCCCAGCTCTGCCAAACACACAGACATGATATACAGTACGTGTAAATCTCGAAGTTGTAAAGCTGCTGACAAACTGCCGTGCTTCACTGCATCGAATCTGAATTCAAGCCAAGCTGCGGGGGTTGATGTATTCACTTGAGCTGGTGATTAAAGAGGGTTTAAAATCCTGTCTGGGGAGCCAGTTTGTGTATGTGTGTCACAGTGGAAGATGGGGTGGGATGTGGCAGTCAGAAAGGATTGCAGCATCGGTCCCTGCAAAGTGTTTGGCTTCATGTTAACTTCTGACCACCTGCCCCCAGGAGCGGCATCTTCAGAAGTGTGTTCCAGGTCTCTTCTCTGAGGCGCCCAAAAAAACAATCAAGGTACACACAGGCCAAATTCCTTCAGGCACTCTGTAATCTCTATAGCTTTCATTAAATGGTGACATTTTCCATGGTGGATTTTATTTGAAAAAAATAAAATCAAATGAATTTTTAAAATAGCCTTTTTTGCTCCAGAAGTGATTAGAGGCAGGATTCCTGTTCCCCATGTCACGTACCAAGGAACCGGCAGTCAGACCTGTGCTAATCTCCATTTTCACCCCTACTTTGCGCTCCCCACCCCTCTTTTCAAAGAGGAAGTTTAGGGTTTATTAGAGTTGGTGGCCTGTGATTATGTTTTAATGAGAGAATGACTGTGGAGAGCAGATAAGGCACCCAGTTCAGGCTGAGAGGTCCTTGGTGGGATTAGAATAATCGTCAAAAAGAAAAAAAAACAAAAAACGCCACATCTTATAAAAAACACACAAGCACACACAATGGAACGTGGCTGCTCCTGTCTTCCTTCACTCCTCCACCTATTCATTCCCTCCATGTCCACCGCCCCCCACTCCCCCACCTCTACACCAGTCAGCCAATTGACATTCCCGCGTGTGACGGTCCGCTGCTCACAGTGGAACGTGACATTTCCTCTCATCGCTGCCTGTGCTGAGCCAAATGTTGCGTTTTTACAGATCAGAGAGAGACAGTGAGAAAACGTGGGGTGGTGTGGAGAGATGATGTGATAGATGTGAGAGAGTGAGGGGGCACAGACGGATAGAGAGTGATAAGGAGTCATGCAAAGTCACGGTGATGAGGCCTGCAGATACAAGCTGCACCATTAGCAGTTGCAGTTCCTTTTCTCTCTGTGGAAAGTTCATTTGCATGTTCTTTATGTGACATCTGCAACCAGTTACGGGATTTAAGCTTCATTATAGAAATTAAAAGTGTTGGTGAGGGATACCACATTGGTTTATACATTGAACAATAGAGGAGTTACAAGTATTTTAACTTCAGAGGCCAAACAATTTTTAATTTTTTAACATAAGATCTGTAGACACGGTGCCTAGCTTACACTTTTTATTGTTAGCTTATTTTTCTTTTCTCTGTACCCATGATTCTAACAAAAATTATGAAAAACCTGTGCCGTGCCACTACACGGTGAAAACTAGGTATGGGGAATGACTTTCAAACACTAAGTCTAGTTGAAATGGGCATATTTTGGAAATGAATGCAAATGTCATATGTGTGCAACATTGAGTATGTTGGTTTTGGAAGTAATTAGCCTTTATGGGTAAAGCATTAATACATGTGTTAGTAAATGTTCTAATTTATGGCTTATTAAGTATGAATTATCCTTAATTGTTGATGTTTTCAACATAAATCTGTTTGCGTGGACAAGAAGTGAAAAAAATTAAAGGTTTTAGTAAAATATTGAGCGAATGAAGGGTCCTTACAGTGACACAAAAAAGGTCTTTACAATTATAATTTGTATTTGGAAAAATAAATGATTGGAAAGATGAACAAATTTTCGCAGAACAAGATGCGGAAAACCAAACAACAATGTTGTAGCACTCAACATCAGTCTTGGTTTCGAGATCAGTCTCAGCACCAATTTTGAAAAGTTTAAAATTTTTTACCCATTACTCTTTCTATCTCTGACAGAGCGGACTTCCAATTTTCGCTCAAGGTCAGTCAAGACCACGGCACTGGGGAGACCATTAAACTGCCTGTGCATTATCTGACTGTGATTGGATGTAAAACCCTGTTTCGAGGTCGTTAATGCCCATAACTCCATCCCTGCCCCTTTCATCATGCGTACTCTGAAGTCACGGAAGAGGCTTTGATAGGAGCAGAGGCCAGTTCTTCTTTAATCACGACAAAGCTTTGCAGGAAAGATATTAGTAATTTGTTTTCAAAAACGCCTAAAACTCAGAAATGCCTTCTTTTTAAGATTATGCAGAAGGTCTTAAATGATTAAAACAGTTTGGCAAAATGACAGGTCTTCAAGAATGAAGGCAATTAAACTGTTTTAAATTGTTTTAGTGTTTGTATAAACTGATTAAAAGCAATAGAAACCTAATTAAATTCATCTCTGCAATATTTTATTCAAACATTTCTCCTTTGCCTCTTAATTGTGATTTAAATGGCAAAACAGGCACCTATGGTTTTCAAATAAAGAATTTGTTTTTCTCTGATGCTTCAATTGGTTTAAAACTTTGAATTCATGAACCAATTTATGCTGGTTATAGTATCAGAGTAGTTATGTAGGTAAATAGTTAAAATTTTTGTTGCTTCAAAAGCTGGTTATTTAAAAATATGTAATATGTGATATTTTACTGGAAAAAAATAAACCCTGCATTTTTTTCTCTCTTGCTTCAATGCTTTTTAATACTTGTGCAAAAATCTGTTTAGGTGTTGTCTCATTTCTGACAATATGTATCAACATTTCAGACTTGTGTAAATAGGATTTGCAGGCAGTTGCTTATTTAAACAAACACCAGGCGTAGGAGCATTGTTGTGCATTAAGAGCAGTAATTCTGGACCCCCAATAAATCTAAGTCCAATATTTGCTCGGCCTTTAGCTCAACTTGAGATCTTAATGAAAATCTGAAAAGCAATTCAAAGTGTGAGTTATCGAAAAGTGGTTGTTACGAGCTCACTAAAACAGCGCGGGCTGAAACATAGAGGTTCCACGGAGGACGCCGTGTTACTTTCACTTTAATTACCAAACAAAGAGAGGCAGAGTGTGATAAGGTGACAAACCCCCGCAGGGATGGGGAATGTGAACTCTGTTCAACTGGAACTCTCCCTTATTTACTTCTCTTTAAATGCTGTTTAAATCACACAAGCTAATCTGAAAGGCTTTACCGGTGCTGATGTGTGTGTATACAGTCTGTGACAGGGAGAGGGAGGCAGGGGTGTTAGAGAGCGAGAGAGAGAGAGAGAGAGAGAGAGAGACAGAGGTAGAGTTAGTTTAAGGCCTCTCTCTACAGGGAGAGGGGATTATGTTTCTCTGCTGTCATGTGTTCTGACATTCAGAACGTTATTAAACTTCAATAGGCTGAGCTCAGGGTTCACTGATTACTCTTCCTGGGGTTGAATCCATTATTTGGGGTTTACTTCTCCTCGTGCTTACCTAAATCGCAATCGAACACTGATGCATATTCACCTGCACAGGCAGAGTCGTACACATACATTTGAATGAATAAACTTGCCCTCGCAGCAGAAATGCTCTGAGGTAATATGACTGTCTTAGCCAAATTTGATTTTTTTAATCATGCTAAATATGCATTTGGCTTGCGGGAAGCGGAGGGATGAGTTTCGGAGTTGGGAACATTTCTGTAATGATGTTTCTTTCATGTGAACTCTTGACATTGAGAATGAGAAGAGGAGGACGAGATTGCACACCGCTCCCAGCAGCTACGCCCCACACTGACTGTTTGAATGAAAAATGTCTCCCATTTCAAAGAACTGCTCTTTTTTTCAAGAAATGGAAATGGCTATTGAGTGTTACAGTAAAATGGAGGGTATTCCTTATTCTTTAGCTATGGCCCCCAAAGATATCGGCAAGGTTCAAGCCGGGTTGGAAAAGGAAGCTACCTAACTTTGATCACTGGGGAACGTAGCCCTCCTCCACAGTCCCCTCATCTGTCATTCTGTCTGAGATGATGCCTAGAACCATACATCTCTCCCTCACGCCCCCTCCAGCTGTCCTGCACCCTTCTGTCTCCAGCTCCTGTTTACTACCTCCATCCATCTTCCCCCAAAGGTGCGTTGTTGCCTTTGCCAGCAGTTATGGACAGTTAGGAAACAAAGGACGAGAAGTATCGGCATGCCAGCTACCTTCAAACTTCAGGACCGCTGGCAGCAGCATCCCCTTTGTTCTCACAACAATGAGCAAGCACATCTCCCAAGCAGGGGTGGTTCATCTTGGGGAGAGTGGACTAACAGGGTTTGAATCATGATTTACTGTCCCTCCGAGTCCAGTTCCTGAGTGACCCTCAACACCACAGAGATGTACAATAAAGCCGCTGCTGAATAATAACTCATAATATAACTTCATACGTCTCATTTACAGAGCAGTATAACCGCATTACCAACTATAAATCACAGGCTGATACAAAATGTGAGCCTTGATGGGTCTACTGAATACTGAAGTGCTTAAAAAGGTCTAACTCTGCCCTACTTCAGTCAGTGTTTGTCTCTTTATTTACCTATACAGGTGCTGGTCATAAAATTAGAATATCATGAAAAAGTAGATTGATTTCAGTAATTCCATTTAAAAAGTGAAACTTGTATATTATATTCATACATTACATACAAACTCATATATTTCAAATGTTTATTTCGTTTAATTTT
>NC_051438.1:11040579-11089036 GCF_001649575.2 Kryptolebias marmoratus
AAAATTAAACGAAATAAACATTTGAAATATATGAGTTTGTATGTAATGTATGAATATAATATACAAGTTTCACTTTTTAAATGGAATTACTGAAATCAATCTACTTTTTCATGATATTCTAATTTTATGACCAGCACCTGTATGTTGTGATCACTGTTATACTGGCTCAGCTGTGCTGACTAGCTCATCTTAAGTTTCATTAAAAAACAAAAACAACAACAAAAAAAGAAAAACATTACTTAAAACATATACAACGTATCTATCTAGGAGCTAATTAGTTTGAAGTGGAGGATGAATTTAATCACTGAAAATGATCAAAATACTGCTGAATTCTTTAGATTTTACAAATACAAAGAATAATTGTTCTTGGCTCAGAGCAAATTATATTATGAAGCTAATGTTAGCATAGGAACATTTACTAAGATGTTGATGTAATCATCAGTCAGTTACAACAATAACAATTTATTATTTTTTTCCCCCCATGGACAGTTTGCAGGTAATGTTTTTCAAGGTTCAACATGTGTTCTGGATGTGTAATCTAATGAATGAAATAGGCTTGTATTTGAAGGCTGAAGGAGTAATACTTCAATGAGTAACAGTCACTAAAGTACGGCTAAGTATTAGTATTTTGAGCATTAGTGCTCATTTGTCTGTATTGTTAGCAGAATATCCCAGGAATCTCTGAACGGATCTTTATGAACCATCCAGAAAGTAATCATTGGGTTGACATCTACAACAAATTGACAATAAGGGTTAACTCAAGATGGCCGCCACCACCGCTGCCTCAAACAAATCTTAGCAAAAGCAAAAATGATTATAACTCACAGATACTGAGTTAAAATTTGGCGTGGTGGTACTTGAGGATGTTTTACAACTTGGACTCTGAGCGCTGACTGGGCAAGAGCTGAGTTTAAAACGTTGCCATTTACTTTTGGGATCAGCTTTGTCTGTTTGTTAGCAAAATATCTCATGAACCACTGAACAGATTTTAATGAAGCTTTCAGGAAGTGATCAATGAATGGACATCTACAACTGATGAAGTGTTGGACGCAACTCAAATCAAGATGGCCACCACAGCCAACTGACCTTAGGGAACCCAGAATGGCTATAACTCTATCAGTCTCATAGTGCTATCCCAAAGCTCCCAGCGCAGCTCCAGCTAGGTTACAACTGAGTGATGGAAGCAGGGCTGTTTTACAACCAGCTTTGTTCCTAAATTAAATCAGGGACCTCTGACCGAACAGAGCACTACGTTTAGAATTAAATGGATTTCGACTCTTTAAAATGTGTCACCTCAGTTTAAATCAGGTGTGGTTGTGTGTGAAAAGCCATGTCGGGAGTACACTGTGATATGTGTTTGATCAGGAAAGCGCTAAGACTGTCCTGAGGCAATCTCTGCGTCTTGACAACGTGTCAGATGCTTACTTTAGATTTTATACTTCCGTGAGAGTGCCAATCACTCAGACTGAAAGAAACAGCCCGGGGGCTGGAGGGATGAGAGAGGAGAGGCGCTACATGCTATGACGGGGGCTTTAGCATTGCAGCATCTGGTCGAGCAGAAGAAAAGTCTCCCGCACACGCCTGCCGTCACTGCGGGAGCTGGATGGAGAAACAATAAGCAGACACAAAATGAGACGCAATCGACTCAGATGATGAAAATGACGAGGAAGTGATGACGTCCACAAATGTGCTTCTGAGGATCTTTGCCCTTTTACTGGAGGCCGAGGCAGTTAATTCAACCTGCTCAAAAGAAAAAGGAGAATTAGCTTCTCCTTCCTGGCTGCAGGACTTCACTCCATCCCTCCAACATGAGCCGACAGCAAGTTCTTCACTAATATCGATTTTCTTTCTTTGTCGGTGAAAACAAAGTGGCCCACATACCAGGAGGAGACGCTGCCACAAAGTGAGATTACCTCATCTCATAACAGCATTACTGAAATGCAAAGGAAGAGGCTAAAGTTTGAGAACAGACCCTTTAAAAAGAAAATCCTCAAAACAAAAAATCAATAGCAGATACCACAATGAAACGCACCAAAGGATTTCTCTTTCCTTTTTCAAAAATTAGAATCTAAAGACAATTATTCTCACGAGGACTGACATTAGCTAATTTTGTTTTTCTTTGTGGTCTAGTTTGGATCAGCACTTAAGAGATATTTGGATCCTTTTCAGAGAAAAGTAAATTGCTAAGATAACATCAATACTCTCTTAAAAGTTTGCTTTTGGCAGTCGGTTTGTCTTTAACAGAGTCATCCTCTTGACTAAAGTAATTTGTCATTATGTGTAGGTGTGCATTCACATCTGTTTGGATTTTTTAGGAAACTGATGCTGCCATTTTTTTAGCTGTTGCTATTTTAGGAAGTTTGTGAATATATTTATTTGTCTGTGCAGGTTCTGAAAAAAATGTGTGTGGGCACTGTGATGTGTGACTGATGCTAATGTCTGAATATTTGATTAATATTAGCTGTACCAAGACAGGCATTTCAACAGCCTACATTAGTTATATTATGGGACAGTTCAGATTTTTAAAGAGGTGATCTGTGCAAGTTATGAACAATTAATACCTTACCTGTTGTAGATAGCTCTTTGAGTAATTTAAGATTGGAGAAATAGAGTTTAATTCTGACCAGCTAGTCTGAACGGACCAAGCCGTCATAAAACATCACTAATCTCTACTATTTTAGAGTGATTCATTAGAACACTATCTTATAAACCTTTACATCACTTTTAAAATTCATGGTTATTCAGAAAAAAAACAAACATATTTTTGTTGAAAGTGCCCCATCCTGCACCAGAAATGCTAAAGCTATTTGTGTTTGAATACTATCGTGAAACTGATAGAGGTGTGAAGGTTTATAAAACCGTATTTTCATAAACTAAAATGAAAATCTGGAGTCTGGAATTGTTTTAATTTGGCAGCAATCCTCGTTGGTTTTGGTTTCACTCCGATTAGCCTTTAGCATGTCAAGGTGGTCAGAATCAAACTTTTTTTCCCCCAAATTGAGGCTGCACAAAGAGCTATCTTCAACAGGTAAGATATTAATTATTCATAACTATTCCACAGAGTCCAACTTCAAAAGCTCTAATCTATTGCTTTAACTGAGACAAAGTGTTTTCACAATATATATTTTAATTAAAACCAACATAGCTTTGCAAGTTCAAATAACTACTCTACAGAGTTCCATTAAATATCAAATCCAAGTCATTCAAACTAACATAAAGATGTAAACAACATGACGCATATTAGTACATGCACGGATATTTTCTTTCATGTATGAAGACAACCCTTTCACTTGATGAATTAAGTAAAAACCGTGTTAAACAGTGTTTTGCGACATCATGCTGCACTTTGCAGTTGTAACATACAGCGTAGAGCCTTTATTCTGGATTTCTAATTACAGCTAACCTGCTCAGGTGTAACTGATTGACTTGCAAATAAACTGCAGTCAACTCAGGTGTGACAATTTTCTGAGCTCTCAATTCTTTCAACCAATTAAGGTGGAACATGGCGAATTCATGCTCGCTCAGTTCTCTCTGAAAGTAATCATGTCTAAGGCCAGAATACGGTACATTTTAACTCAGGGTGCTTTGACCACAGCTGCAAATATCTAATTCGCAACGTTTAAATCAATGATGGTTTCTCAGTGTTCTCTAGTACTTGCTACATGCCAGTTACCTACCGTGGCACGCTAATGCAAATGGATAAAAGAAAAAAACTCTAAAAAGTTGTAATAATAGTGGTATTATGACCACAGACGGGGACCACAGCAGGTACAGGAGGTAGTTTCAGCCCCGTTTGTCTTAGTTTAAAGAGTAACACTGGAAAAGTGCATTCATCAAAAATAAACTTGTTTCAAACGCAGCCAGGGCATAAGAAGAAGTTTTCAAAAGTCCTGTTAGCGGCGAAATATGAAGCTCGGAAAAAGAGGAAATGAGCGACAGAGAAAGAGAGATGTTAATTATATGGTGGGCCTGAGGCTGTCAGAGTGAGGAAGAGTGGGGTCTCTCCGGCAGCTGATGTCACTAATCATGGTGGGGGGTTTTGGAAGTGGGGGGAGGTTGTGACACAGCATGACATCCTGCTGTCTCTAATCTGACACACAAGCGCGTGCACACACACACACAACTGCGCATAGTGACAAGCACTGCAGCGCACGGTGACACATTCTATATTTGTATCCTCATTAGAATAATAATAATTCCTGCTTCCAGGCTGAACAATGATATGGGAGACAACTGTTGCGTGCAATGTTTCTTCCAGGTAATGAAAGCTATTTTTCGTTTTCACCTTTTGTGCTCACGGGGAATTGGCATGCCTGCCTGTACACGACGTGGATGGGGAAGCAGACTATATTTTTAATCATCAAACAGTGAGGGTTTGTTTACCAGCAGCGGCGGCTTCACCCTTGTGTCTCAGCCGGTTTGAGTTCAGAATCACAACATTTTGGCAACGTCGTTTATGAACATGAAACGCCAAGCCTCACATGTTCATAATGAAGGAGCAAAGTGTTGACAGGCATTTAACAGCTTAAAATGTTTCTCTTATTACTGGCCTAAATGCACACCGTAGTACACCAAAAAACCTCCCAGCTTAAAATACATGTTGAAATGACTGAACAACCCATAAAGAACACAAATATCTGCTACCATTCACACGGCATCTTTTTACAATTCTATTCTCTTCTATCTCTGGAGATCTTTGTAAAACACATTTTTGCTGATGGTTGCAGGAAATAGCTGAATCGGTGAACCAATGTCTTGGTATTACAGCTCTATTGGGAAAATAACACGACAGTTTGGCTTATATTTACTTAAGCAGGAACTGATTTTTCCTTTTAGTTTTGGCTGCTTTTCTGGATTTCAGCATCCCTTAGAGGCAGCTTCAACTCAATGTAAACCCATTTTGTCAAGATCAGCTAGAAAAATTAAATAAAATCAAGAAAGAAAAAGCTTGAGGAGTTAAAGAGACAGTTCATCTCTTTTGAAACAGAATCATGAACATCTTACTTGTTGCTGCTGTCTCAAACCGAATCCAAACTCAAAGATTTTATGTTTTTTAAAGAGTTATACTGCTGTCACGCTGCTGTTTCATATTACACACTTTATTAAGTAGAAATATTATGATAATCTTGCCAGAAGTGATACAGACAGCTGCTGCTGCTATTTGTGCTTTAAAGAACTCCATCCAACTCTATGTAAAAAAACATGTATTGTAAAATTGGTGTATCAAAATTGGTGCAAAAGTTTTTAAAATAATGTTCACATGAACCAGAATGCACTTTTTTGAGATTGGAGTTGCTTAGGACTGCAGCAATCCACTCAGACTAGCCTTTAGCTCGTCAGTCTGGTCAGAGCTGAACTTTGTTTCTTCAAACTGCGGCCCCTTCATGCTGCAGCATCCCTTCATCTAAACGTTTTACCACAACTTCAGCACAGTTAATAATTAATAATGTCTTTTGCAACTGAATTCAGACATATTTGTTAATCTCAGTCTGACACAACAAAATATTCAAAGAGAAAACCAAGGTTTTCTACCTAAAATGAAAGAAGAAGATAACAACAACAAATACTGGGCATGCGTCTTAAACAACAGTTGTCATTTGAATCTAACAGAGGATTTGTTCCATGTTTTTCTCCTCCTACACTTGCAGATTGAGGAGTGTATACTAAATCAAAAAGACAGAAAACTGTTTTTGATACTAAGGCCTAGTACACAAAGCAAAGTTTTTTTCCCCCAAACTAAAACTTTTTATGTTGTTTCTACAAATATCTTTGTCCACATGCCACCTTTTTCTAGAAATGAACACCAAACATGACCCAAAACATTGTAGTATCTATGCCCTGCCTGTATGTGGTGCTGTAATGCTGCCACAAAATACAGAAAAAACAAGAAAAAAGGATGCTCAGTAACCATTTTCAGAAATAAAAAAATACCATTTGGGGGTTCCTAAAATGCCATTTCCCTGTAGCAGGAACAACAAAGCAAATTTTTGTGTATTCACAAAAATTGTTCCCATGTGTCCTTAGTGATCATAGTGTATGACCCTGATCACACCAACGGTCAGTTTAAAATGTTATTTTTTGTCTTTTTTACTTGTTTCTATAACCAAATACATTCCATTTTTCCAAGGCACATGTGGGATATGCGATGGCTGAGGAAATAAAACTGCACAAATAATCACAGTTTGTTCCTTTATTCAGTTACAAAAGCATGAGGACGTTGTTCCAGGACACTTTGGTTAGAAAAACGGTTTATTTCTCAAATTTAAACTCATAATAGTTCTATTCTCTTATACATACAGTATATATATTTCAAACTATGTACCAGTTTATTCACCACTGTTGTAACTTATTGACAATCTTCCCGAAATAAAAAAACAAAACAAAACAAAACAAAACCAAAAGAAAGGCAAAGAAAGATGGTGAACAAACCGTGATTAGATTCTGGTATTAAAATACTGTAAAGAAAAGAAAACAACAAAGAAATATTTAAATTGTTTCAAAATTTCAAGCACTTAAAAATACCATCAGGAAGGGCTTTTTTTAAACAGCAACATATCAAAATAAAATAAACTGAAAACTGGTTTTAAACATCATAAGCATCTATGGATTATTTAACATCAGTGTGTAGCTCTTTTTGTCTTTTTTTTTTAGTAGTATACTTTTCAAAGTGCCGTTTTTCTAGTATTACAACTTTCCTTTACAGTACAAACACAGTGTCTTTTTTTTTGTTCATTTGATTTTTTTTCTATAAATCTTTTCATGTTTTATAAAACATATTTAACAAGGTAAAGCCTCTTTTTCGAGTGCTGTGCTGTGGAATATCAATACATTATCTGCAAAAAAAAGAGACACGTATGAAGGAGGAAATTAAACGGTATTCACACAGCAGAAAACCACTGATGCATGACCTATAAGAAAACAAAATGGTTTTTTTGCGAAGATAAAAATCCTTTTTTATATATACATAAACTGGATATGTATGATTTCAGTAAACTCTGACCGCCTGGTTACCATGTTCATATGATGAGTTAGCAAAAAAAGTCACATTGAATTTGGTACCATGTATTTTTTATTATTTTTTTTCTTCAATTTTTTTTTACTTAAAGTAGAAACGCGGAAACACAGAAATACAACACAACCGGTCGTGGAAGCAGGAGATGAGTGCTGCCTTCGTTCAGACGCTTGGCCTTTGCTCTGAAATGAGAGGTCAGTTCGAATGTGCGGTTCATAAGCTAAGGCTCACCCCCCGGTACCCAGCAGCAGTAAAAACCCCGTTTTAAACAACCACTTCCCAGTCACAGTAAAATTACACACCGTTCACACTTTAAAACTCATGGATATATATTCTGAAATATGACACTGATGTTTAATGAATTCTGGGACATTTGTTGTTATAAATTACTATAATCTGACAGTTTTCCCTTAATCTCTTTCCACAACTCAAGGTGTTGTTTCATTGACTGTCCAAACACATAACAAGTTACTGTCCTCAGCTGTGTAAGGTTTATAAGCTGATGTAAGCTGGAAAAAAAATGTTATTGCATGCAATGCAGGAAGCCCATAACTCACTTATCACACTGCTTTTGGCTATGATGTGTTATAAAAAGCAATCTTTTCCCTGCTTTTTACGATTTTCAAATGTAAGAACTGAAAGAAGTCAGGATGGAAAAATTTGAAAAAAATGCAGTTCTGCACAAAAACTCTTGAGTCATCTTCAATTTGCTGTTTTTTTCTAATCAGCCACTTTTTTTTCTTTGAACCCTCCTGCTGGTAACCTTTAAAACTGGTTTTTAGCTACTCTTTCTAAAAGTCTGAAAGTTTTTATCAATTTATGTATTTATTTTTAACGTTGGCTGCTTTTTCATACATTTTCTGTCCAGTTCTTGACCGTGACAACATTCTTTGCTCCAAAAAGGTGTTTTTAAAAATGAAGAAAGCGAACAAGTGAAGACAAGAGAAAACGCGTCAAGCTTAAAACGGACCTACGGCAGATGAACAACATCTAAAGTCAAGTATTTAAGAAATTCAGCAAAGACCTAATACAAGGCTCCTCCCTTCAGCTGATCATCTAATGTGTGCCAAGTTTTCAGCTGTTAGCTGTTTGGGAATCACCTTTTTGGTGCTAAAATAGTATTTTATGTGTCAAACTGTGTTATCTTTGGTGTTTTCCATAGATTCAGCTAAAGAAATGAGAACAAATTGTGTCGTTATGACAGGCTGATAGTAAAAGAGAGGCTAAAGATCCGATGTGAAATAGATTTCTTGCTAAGTTGTGTTATGTGTTCATGCAACACTGGTCCATCTCTGGGTTGAGGAGCCTTTTCTTATGCCTGAATGAGTTATAGTTTATGACTGAATGGCTTAAAAAACACTGAAAAGGAGTGAAAAAGCAGCCAAAGTCCAAAGAAAATGTTGAACAGACCTTCAGAAAGCATAAAGAAACACTCATCAAGATGCTTTTAAAAGATTACAAGAAGGTCTGATTTCTTGGCAACATAATATGGAAAAAAAACAAGTACTGTATAATCAAAGCCTGTAACTAATTTATAATAAACTTATCAGAGAGATGCACAGTACCGCAGAGGTTGACACGTTCTGTTATAATATGAGGATTTTCTTGACTAAATCCCTCACAGCTGGACTTTATGAACACATTTAAAGTTTTTACAAAACTAAATTTTATCTTTAAAGTTTATTATTGTTATTTTTATTGTTTGTCGAGTGAAAACCTACCCAAGCTGTCACTGTGCGAGAGGTGGTTGACAGACAGGTTCCCCGTCACACAGAGGCACACAACATAAACAAGTATGCACACATATTCCTACAGTGAATAGCATCACAATTATCACCGATTTTAGATGTTTTTGGACTGTGGATAAAGTGTCTGGCGAAAACCTAGGCAGGCACAAGGACAACATGCAAACTCCACATAGAAAGACCCCAGACACGATTCAAACTGGACACTTTTTGCAGTAAAGAGACAACAATGGCTTGTTATAGTAGTTAAATCTTTGCAGTGTTAATCACTCACTGACAAAATAAGTTAGAAATGCAAAGAGTAGAACCTGTGTTAAAAGAACTGAATCTTTTTTTGATGGACATGTCTCTAATTGCCCACATGTCAAATCTCCACTGCCTACTCTTTGTTACCCTGCACTCCTCTTATCCAAATTTTTAACTTGGATTTCTCTTTTCGTCATACAGTATGAAACAGAACACCCTCCCCAGCTGAAAAGCACAGTGATCACCGTAAACTCAACCTTCAAGAAAGAGACAAATCGAAACAGTGAATCTGTCAGTCACACCAACTGCATCAGTCCCAATCTCTTTCCACCATCAGCAAGTGCTAATAAAATGAGGCCAACCTTCCTTTTATAGCCCACGCACAACCTGCAGGGCCTGCACCACTCAACAGTCTCTGACAATACGTCACAGGAGTGTGGGAGTGATACAGCCACAATAAGGAAGAGTTTCTCCAAATATATTTAATTCTCTGCTCTTTAACATGAACTGTAAGTAGCCTCTCTTGGATTTATTATGAGTTTCATAAAACAGTGTAAGGTCCCTCAGTACTAGCCAAAAACGAAAGCGTTCTCTCCATTTGTTCTCCCACGCAGACCAAGATGGACTTTTCTGAATCTGCCCAACAACCGTTCCTCTGGTTAGAAGAGCTCCGGATCTGCTGACTGAACAAGGTCTCAGAAGCAACAAGTGTACAGTTTACCTGCGTGTATTTGTGGGGAAGGTCACACGGCACCAGACAAGGCATGACGTGTTAAATGAAGCATAGCAGCAATGTATGTTTGATGTAGCCATGTCAGCTGCTGATTCTCACAACCTTCAGTTGACGATTAATCGAACCACTTCTGACAAGGCTCTGCCCCACTGCAACAGTGTTAAAACCAAATAATAAAAAAAAACTGCGTATGGCCAAACAGAGCACTTCTAAAATGGAGTGTGTTTGTAAAAGAGTGAGTCAACGCAAGGGGGGAAATGTTCTGAAAACAAATCATCAAAGCAGACACAAGTGTTTGTCTTCCTCATTTGTGCAAAGACACGTCTCGTCAGAAAGCATGTAGGTAGCACGATATCAGCAGTTGTGGTGAGAGTATTGCACACGCAGACGAAAGTCAACAGCTCCATCAAAATGGCACAGCGCAGTCGTCACACTTAAGAATAAAGTTTTCCTTTTTACATGAAAGAACACTGTAAAAAAATTCAAAATCTTGTCCCATTGACGGCTTCTTTATTGCAGCACATATCCCTTCTTTTTTTCCCCCCCAAATCTCTTTTTAAACATCCATTTGTTTTAAAAAAAATTTGAGAGTCTCTGTTTGTCAGGAGCGATTCGATAGTGCATTTTGGCAGTAAATTTAAGTCTTTTTTTCTAGTTGGGCACATTGACAGCCAGGAGAGTAGATTGGTCAAACCAGACAGCCATGATTTTTCAGGTTAACAGAGTCTTGAGCTCCTCTTTTGCCCCACCCTGCTAGTCCGTCGCTGCCAGCACAGTCTGATGGTGGTCACATGCCAGAGGCACCCAGTCCCATGCTGGCGGTGTGGCTCATGCAGGGCAGTGTCTGAACCGTCTTGGGGAAGTCATGGGTGAGGATTCGTCCGTTCTCTCCTCCGCTTCCGTTGCCACTCATTCTGGTCAAGGTGGAGCAGCGCATGGCGTCGTTGATGGATTGCTGCAAGAAACAAGCAGGTTCCAGTTAGCCTGAACACCTGATGTGCGTTAGTTAACTCATGCATTATCACTCCAACACAGAAAGCTAATGCAGTCACTGAAGCTTGCAACACATAGATAACAGCACGTTGGGTAAGGGTAGAGCGCTTATACATTGTGTTTTGGTCTTTTAGTAAATCAATGTATTTACATTAGAGCCTGTTTATGCTACAGTCTGAATGTGGTGTTTGGATGCCACATAATTCAGGAGCAAAAGACTGTTTTAAGTCAAAAAAAGCTATTTTTTTGGTTTTATAGGGTTCAAGATTTATTTCCATCCATTCATATTCTTCTGTATGTCCAAGGTCTGGTCACAGAGCTGAACATCCCTCTCAGCAACACTTTCCATCTCCTCCTAGGGGATCCTAAGGTGTTCCCATGGCATAGAGGATATTTAGTCCATATTTAGTCCTGAGTTCTGGTTCTGCATCTGTGTCCCCAGAAAATCATAAGTAGGCATCCAAGAGACAACCTTATCAGATGCTCGAACCCCCACAGCTGATTCTTTTTGGTGCAGGAGCAGAGGCCTAACTCCAAGCTCCTTTTAGAAGATGGAGCTTCTCACTATCTCTAAGACGGAGCCCAGCCACCCAATGGAGGACACTTATTGCAGCTCCTTGTATGTGGAATCTTGTCCTTTTTGTCCATTGTCCATTTGTGACCATAAGTCAGGGTTGGAATGTAGATGGAGCAGCAAATCAAGAACTTTCCATTTCAGCTCGGCTTCTTCTTTACCACAGCAAAATGAAGCAATGCCCTCATTATTGCCAACAAAGCCCTGCTCTTTCAGGCCATCTCTTGGTCCAGCTTGAGGCAAAGACTCAACCCCAACCACTTCCTCTAAGTCTTCCTCTAAGTCTGAGGCCGTAGTTCTCAACTACAGCCTCAGACTTAGAGGAACCGACTCCCATTGCGGGGGCTTTACACTCAATAGTAAAATGCTTCAGTGCGCTCTAAAAGTCCAGGTTTGCAGCTGCCAACAGAACAACATTATCTGCAAAAAGCAGAGATAAAACACGTAAGTTCCCAAATCAGACACCCTCCTTTCTACAACTGTGCCTTGATATTCTGCTCACCCCAAACAAGCTTGACTTTGTGCTGAGAGTATGGACTCAACTTTTGACTTGGTTATACAGAGACTGGCTTGCCCATAAAAACAATTCTGACACCCTGTACTCCAGCAGCACCCTTCACAAAATAACTCAGGAGACATATTCATAAGCTTTCCCCAGGTTCACACATGGAATGAACAATCCAACTCCCATGATCCCCCTTAGCAACTCTGCAAGGGTAAAGAACAGATCCCAAGAGAAATATTTGCAGGTGATACAAGCTATAGTGCATTAGATGTCCTAATTTGTAAAGGGAAGTGCAGAGCAAAGTGTGGGCAGTAGGACGAGAGCTGAGGCTACACTCATTGGTTTAATAGTTTCATTCTCCAGTCTAGCATAATAAAAGCCACAAGGCTCAAAAGCTGACCTAATGATGCGTGATGCATGCGTGTGTGTGTGTGTGAATGCTGACATGTGCGTCTTTGTCCACATCTCCTTTTCTGTACCTGATTAAATTGGGCAAAGCAAGTACGATCCCGAGCAACTGATAAGTGCTGCATGGGGATTGGAGAATTACAACAGCTCTAATTGGAACGGTGTTGTTGTTTCCTTCAAGGCAAACAGCACAAAGACACCGCTGGACTAATAGGTTCCTCGCCAGTCTCATCAGCATACTGATCAGGTGCCTCTTTATGGCCTGATTATAATATAAGAAATTCATGTAGAAGTCTCCTCCTTGTGTCGCCGCTGCCATGTTTGTTTTTTTTTGTCTGTTTACATGAAGAGTATTTGAGTGTGTCCTGAGGGGCTTTGATGTTGGATGAATAAATCAAAGTTTGTTGGTTGTAAATTGATCCACAAAGCAAATATCTAAAAGCTGCAGTCTAACAAAAAAACTGGAGGAGAAACCTCACTTCTTCCAGTGGAAAAATAAAGCAACAAGTTCTCAATTTCACATCTTTGAACACACAACAAGTTGAGTTATTCTGTTTTAGGCTACAGCAGTGATGGAAGACATGCGAGCTGCACCACGACTACCTCATGGTATACATAGAAACGATGTTCACCACAATGGGCCCTGCGTTTTGCGAGACAGTCAGCAAAAAGAGAAGAAGGAGCAGGGGACAGAACTGCTCAGAGCGACAGAAGTAGATAGATGTACCACTGTGATTCAAATTGCCTTCATACCTGTGCTGAAAGTGAAATTTCTGAAAAGAGTGCAAAAGATTATTGTAATGAGTTTGGTAATGGGATTTAACAAGTGCCCTGCTCGGAACATTTTGCAAGCTGAAATAAAAATATAGAGTCTACTTAACCACATGATGCAGAAAATGAGACCCAAATTGCATACTGAGACATAAAAAACATGCACAATTTAGTTGTGCATGTTTTTTAAGGTGCCAAAGTCTCAGGCTAACCTACAATTATTTGTACTGTAATTCAAAGAAGCCAGACTTTCTTGTGTTTCTTTTAAATCACAAGTAAATCGGACTCCTTTTTATGCAAAATATAAAGAAGAGGCTTTTGCACGTTATAGTAATATGTGAGCTTTTCTTAACTGGTGTTGGCTACTGTACACTATGTCACATATGGATCATTCAATGTCCAGTCAACAACAACAACAAAAAAAATATATATAATTATTATCATTAGTATTTACTAGGAAAATATGTAACTGTATCATTAAAGCATTATATAATAGTTTTAATCACTTTGACATAAATATCCATCCATCCATTTTTTTATACCTGATCAACCTTGTGCAAAGTCACGAGGGGCTGGTGACTATCTCCAGTGGCCAACTGGTGAGAGCCGTGGTACACCTTGGACAAGTTGACAGGGCCACATAAAGACAAGAAAAAGAAAAAAATAACAACATTCACACACATGCCCAGGGCCAGTTTCGAATCAGTAATTAACCTAATGTGCATGCCTCTGGACTGTGGGAGGGAAGAGTACCTAGAGAAAACCCACACATGCCAACTGGGGAAAACATGCAAACTCCACACAGAAGAGCCCCAGCCAAGATTTGAATTCAGGTTTTTTCACTGTGAAGCAATAGAGCTAACCAGCTCCTCCACCTTGCCCCCCCCCCAAAAAATAAAAAAAAAATAAATTTGGGTTAAATATGTCCGACTCCCAGCTGGCTAAATTCTGCATGGAGTTTGTGCATGCGTGGGTTTTCTCCAGGTTCTCCAGTTTCCTCTCAAAGACCAAAAACATGCATGTTAGATTAATTAGAGATTCTAAACTGACCCTAGATGTGAGTGAGAGTTTATGCGTTTGTTTCTATGTGGCCCTGTGATGGACTGGTGACATGTCTAGGGTGTACACCACCCAGTGACTGCTACAGAGAGGCACCTGGCTACCCTAAACTGGATTAAGTGGGTACAGAAATTGGTGTATGGATCTTGTTCTTTAACAAGGAATACAATGAACAGGCACACAAAATGAACCTTAAGCCAAAGTCGCAGGTGAAAGTTGCCAATTATGTTTCCAAATTCATGATACTAATTTCAGAAGGAATTGCCTGATAATTTTAAATTTTATATCAGCGCAAAATTTCACATTATCCACCCCCCTCAAAAAAATTGGGTTAAAAAAATCTTACTAAATACACAATCTGAGAAATAAATATTGCATAAAAAATGTTGAAAAATCTAAAAGTATACAGAATGTGTTCAGCTTTACTAAAAAAATTAAATGCAAGTGTTTAGGAAATGTATTTGTTTTTATAGGTAATACAATCATTTCCAAGAGGAGGCACTGCAATATAATAGGACAAAATTATAACAAATATATGTCTCTATGACACTGCTTTAAATACTTATGTTAAACGTTAATGTTTTATTATAACTATTAAACGTTTAAATATAGAAATCAATCACAATTTAATAACAGTGGTTTCAACAAATATATATATTCAATTGACATGGAATAGTCCATATGTTACAATGCTGTAATCTAAAAGTATGCACTATAAACTTATTTTTTGTGCAGAAAAAACTACAACAACAAAGTAAAACAGGCATAAGAGCAATTTTAAAATCAAGTGATACAAAAACACTGCAGGAGATCAGTGACAAAGACTGAGCAAAGGAAACGGCAGAGGCAGAGAGAGGTACAGAAGAGCATTGTGCGGTGGAAGCCGTGAGCGGCCCTACTGTGGTCACGGTTAGATGGGCGGGACGAGGTGGAGGCAGACGCATCATCATCATCATCATCATTATGATTTGATCACAGCATTTCCTACCCCATGGCTGTGCTCTGCCCTTATATCTTAACAGTGTTGTTGGCGTACAGGCCGTAGCTCTGCAGCTCTGTGTAGGGGGCGCTAGCACCACTGTCTAAGGCTGAGCAGTGAAAGGCCTGAGCGGCTGTGGCAGCAGCAGCTCGCGCGGTGGACACCTTCATTCGGCGCGACTCGGTCCTGGACTTGTAGCAGAACTCCACCAGCGCCACCAGCATGGCCAGACCCAGGCCTCCGATCAGGATGTAGAAAACTCCCGCCACGTTGCTGAGGCTCAGAGCGCTCGTCTTGTCCTGGAAGGAGGAGAGGGGCCAGAGGCAAGACGTTAACATCACACATTTATCTGTAGACAAACATCTACACAGACAGTAATCACAAATGAATGAACCCCAACTTAATACATTTACAGCAAAATGACATACTCATATAACAGTACACACACAGATACACACACCCACACACACAGTGCACAGATAAACCGAACTGAAATACAAGACAAACAAGTTACAAAACACTTAACATACAAAACCGTGTACACAAACCATTATCTATAAAAACATACGAGGCCTGCCTCACAAAGTACAATGTAAGCTGAAATTGTATGCTAACTTTGGGCTGATTGTTTGTTTTCTGATCTCACAAGCTCACCATCAATTTGGTGACTGGTGCCTGGGCTACACTACTCTGGATATTTTTTTAAAGTGGATATTTTTGTCCTACCAAACATTCTAACAAAAACGATGAAACACCTATGTCAAACGTCCACATTTACGACATAACAAAACAGAGAAATAACTTTCTTAAAGATTCTTCCTCAGAAACTGAAGCTCATAGACAGTTTCCTCTGAATTATTACCCATTTCAGCACATGATCAAAGTTTAATGGCTACAGGATCAGGATAACAACAGATGTAGAAAAAAAAAAAGAGGACTAAAACGACTTTGTTGTTCGGTTTGATTTCTAGGGCACAAACTTTAATGTGTGAAACAGGGTCCTTCATCATTGTTTCTCAAATCTGGCTCTGTCCAGTCTATGCAGAGATGCCAAATTTGGTTTAAGTGTCAATGGTAGGTGCAGATGGGGCCCAATAAGGATAAAGTTTTTGACTGGGGATTCCAGCTGAAAATACACCAGGAAACATTTAGTCAGCATCCCAAAGCAGTGGGTAGCAGAAAATGTTAGGGGATGTAGAGGGTTGCCCCCTTAGCGTTTGGCATATTTCACCATCTGTACTGATAAAAACCTTGTCATAAATTATTTGTGGTGCAGCTAGTGTTCTCACAAAACAGCAAATGCAGCAGGCAGGTGTAAAAGCCATTAATAAAACTTTACTGCTGCATGCTAATTGCAATGAGGAGCTTTCAGTGGCTGTTGACATCCACACTGGCTAACGCTTTCCATCACCGCAAGAACAGAGAATACGAGGGAACCTGATAAAACCACCGTAATAAACGTGATTCATTCTGCCTGAGCCCTCTAATGTTGAGCAGATTTTAATTAGCGAACGAAATGATGCCATAAATCATTTGGCAGGAATTTATTCAAGTTACATTTTGATCTTTTTTAAAAATCATAATGCGTTCCATCCCTATCTACACAAACAGAAGCAACAACAATGAACATATTTGGTGTTTTATCTTATATTCACTAATGATGTATTTATTCATAATAATTAGACCCAACATGAAATTCCCACACCTACGCCAGGATACTTAGCCTACTAACATGTAACCCACAACTGTTGAACCCGTCATTTGATATTCTAGTTCAGCACTAGCCATTTTGACTTATGCAAAATAACTTTCATCAAATGCAAAGCCAAATTTACTCCCAGCAGTCAAGTGTTTTAATTGTTCTCCATTTAACTGCAGTTGTCTCTTATTTGGAGCATCGTGCTGATTGCTGAGGTTAAAATATTCTAGATTTCAAGTTTCCATGAAGCACCAGGCATTACATTAGATTAATAAAATGACGCGCTACCTCAAAATAAGCCTCACTGTAGGAAAGTCACCTTGTGAGGCAGGCCTCCGTTCCTCAAAGGTTGCACTAAATTATCATTATTATGTCCTATTTAAACACCAATTAACAGTTTCATACGTGTGTGAAAAGATTCAAACATGACCCTTTATTCTTGACATTTTCTTAAAAAGGGTATAGGTGAAGCGCATTAACACTCCAGAACAAATGTATTCCTGCAGAAAGAGCAGCATCATCTGAAGTTAACTTAAGTCTTCAGTTTAACATTGGTTCACATAATAAAGTCATTTATCTCCCTCACAATGGAACCAATGCACATGTACGACTACCAACAGTCTGCAGAGTAATGATATCATTAGGATGACAAATCAGTCAACCCAAAATTTTTAATGAGGGTTTTATTTAATGGAACTCAGGAATCAAGAAAAAAATAATTAATAAACACAGTATATATTGGTCTAATGGTTCATGAATCACAGTCTTTCATGTGTGGAAAAACTGGAGATTATTACAGTACATTTTACCCCAAAATGACACTATTTCTACACCTACTATGTCTTTATTCCTAAACATCATCTTAATAGATTATCTCCATTCTGCTCGAACCCCAGACTAATTGTTCCTAATTGATAAGAGAACAAATGCGGAGAAATGTTGTGGAAATAATGTGTGAAAGTTTTTGGGTGTTTTCTGGCAGCTGTGCAAACAGTGTGACTGAGGAATTATGCTTCGAGTACAAGTAGGCATAATTCAGGGGTTACGCCAATAAATTTACATGCTTAGAAAAGCGTGCTCATATAAAATGGTTAATCAAGTAAAAAATAAAAGAACAAATACTTTAAGTATTTAGCTTGGTAATGACTCAGTTAAATTTACATTAGAACTGAACATATGGGTAACAGGCCACAAGAATAATCCAGCTGCTCTATTATACTTTAGCACTCTCTTTAAACAGCAGGCGGAGGAAAAGAGTAGCAGAATCTCAACAGATGCCTGGTCATGGTTTATAGAGCATCTGGTTCTTAAATTGGCCACAATAACAAGTAACCTACTGAACATGCCTCTGTGTTAAAACATGGGCTTGTTATTTGTAAAAAGCTGAAGCAATTCTAAAAAAAAAATCCCATCTTTCCTTATGTCATTCTTGTGATATGCCTATTTATGTAGGTGCATTTTAGAACATTGTTCTTTCATTCTCACATTGTTTGTGAAGCCTTCCCAGGAAACTTAGTCCTTCTTAGTGAACGGTTCGACACTAAACTGCCAATCAGGAATCAGGACATAGCAACAACTTTTTGAGTGTCAAAAGCCCACGTAAAGGAAGATACAGAGAAATCTGTGTAAAAGCTTTACTGTCAGGGAAAACTGCTTCTAGATAACATAAAGTGCTAATGTATGCAGGTTCTGTGGTAGACTTGGTGCGGCTCAAGCCCAACATTGCAAATTGACAAGCTTTTCATGCACACCCTACAGCAACAGAATTAAGGCAGGATTATTCTGAAGGCCAGAATACAAATATTGCAACTCAATAAGCTATGAAGAGGGCCATAAGTATTAGGGACTGTTAAGAACATTATTCAAAAACTGCTTGCATACACACCTATGAAGCCAAAAGGCAATCTCTGTCACATACTGTATAATGCACACATGCTGCTGAAATTCTTTTATGATACAACTTATGATCTCATACATACAACTGAAATATTATGCACTTATAAACATTAGTGTATAACATAACATTTCGGTAGTGTGTATTAATCCACTTCAGGACTGTGTATGAGAACATTTCTGTGGTGTTTATGCAAGCAAATTCAGAATGTCCCTTACAACCCACCTATCCATCCATCCATCCATCCATCCGTCCGTCCGTCCGTCCATCCATCCATCCATCCATCCATCCATCTATCTATCTTCTATTGCTTATCTGTGGTCGGGTCCAGGAGAGAAACCCAGACATCCCTTTTCCTTAGCAACACTCTCCAGCTCCTCCTGGGAGATCCCAAGGTGTTCCCAGGCCAGAGAGGATACATAACCCCTCCAGCAAATTCTGGATCTGCCCTGAATTCTTTTCACAGTGGGACATGCCCAAAAAACCTCCAAAGAGAGGCATCCAGGAAGCATCCTAACCAGATGCCCGAACCACCTCCACTGACTTCTTCAATGTGAAAAAGCAGCATCTCTACTCTGAGCTCCCCCCAGATGATTGGGCTCCTCACTTCATCTCTAAAGCTGAGCACAGCCACCCTCAAAGGAAGCTCATTTCAGCCACTTTTAGCCGGGATCTCGTTCTTTTGGTCATGAAACCTCATGTCCACTGGTAAGGATTGGAACGTAGATGGACCAGTAAAATCGAGTTTTGCCTTTTCGACTCAACTCTTTCTTTCCCACGTCCGATTGAAGCATCGCCATCATTACTGAAGATAAGGCACAGAGCTGTTGGTCTATCTACCACTTCGTCCTACCATCACTTGTGAACAAGACTCCCGGGTATTCCTCCACATGAGGCAGAGACTCATTCCCCACCCGGCGGGAGCATTCCACCGGTTTCCGGTTGAGAACCATGGCCTTAGACTTAGAGGAGCTGACTCTCATCCTAACCCCTAAACATTCAGCTGTGAACCGTCCCAATGCACACTGAAGGTCGTGGCCTGAAGATGCAAACAGAATCACATCATCGACAAAAAGCAGAGACGAGACTCTGAGGTTTCCTAAACCAGACACAGTCCTCTCCACAACTGTGCCTTCAGATCCGGTCCATGAACACCACACACAAGATCGGAGACAAGGGACAGCCCTGGTGGAGTCCAACTTGAACTGAGAACGAGCTCAACTTTGTGCCAAGAATGTGGATACAGCTCTTGCTTTGTTTATACAGGGTCTGGATAGGCCTCAAAAGCAACCCAGGCACCCCATACTCCCACGGCACCCCACACAAAATGCCTCGGGGAACACAATCATAAGCCTTCTCCAGATCTACAAAACAGATGTAGGCTGGAGAGTCAAACTTTCATGACGCCCATAACAACCGTGCAAGGGTGAAGATCTGGTCTACTGTTCCACAACTGGGACAAAAACCACACTGCTCCTCCTGGATCCCTTACAACCCCTCATACAAAATGACTACATTTTTATCTCTTTCTCCTATATACTTTTTGTTGTTGTTGTTGTTTTCATTGATACCAGAGTTGTGTTTTAACCAATAGCCTGTCCAGTTTTTATAATACTGCAGCACAAACAAATGGTTATCATAACACTTCATCTGTGTGTGTGTTTCAAGGGCTGTAAGTGCCGTTCACATACAGTACATTTACCAATCCTAAATAATCCATCACACATTATTAGTTTACATTTATCTACACACTGTCAATGAAAAGTAAACCAATTTTATTAATGATTAAAAAAAGAAAGAAAGAAAGAAAGAAAGAAAGAAAGAAAGAAAGAAAGAAAGAAAGAAAGAAAGAAAGAAAGAAAGAAAGAAAGAAAAAAGAGGGACACCAGAGTACCACCAGAGTACTGGCCAAAATATAAGACAGTATTTCTGGAAATTGCATTTTAAAATGTGGGAGTCATTTTAACATTATTATTATATTTGGAATCAGGACAGCAACAAATTTCAGTGACATTCTAAAACCTTCTGTGCTGCAGAGAGAGACATTTGGCTGGTGTTGCAGGGCAAGCACATTTAAGATGATCCCTTGTTACATATATTTGCTATTATTGATCTAGCATGTAAAATTTGCAGTTAACCTAGTTTATAGGGGAATGTGTAAAAAAAAGGCCATTATAATAAAAACACATTCTCCTCACTTCAGTAGGCTCAGTATGAGGGAGGCTTGTGTCTGGGGATACTTCCTGTTAGCACACTTGGTGGTTTTGCTGATTTGTGATAAAACAAATTTACTCCTGGCATTATAATTAACAGAAAATGACAACTTTTCCAACACGTTCACTGGGCAACTATGAAAAGATGCGCCCCAGCATAGATTTATAAAAAAAAAGTGCTTGGCTTTTTACATGGGCTGCAAATCTGAGCCGTAAAAAATCAGATTTCTTGCCGCACAAACCTTTTGTTGTGCATGCAGTTGTAAGACAGCCTCACTGTTTCTGCTTTCCTCCTGTAACACTCTTACCTCCAGTAACCTATAAAATCCACGCATGCACAAAAATGTGCTAAAAATTAGTTGAGAGATTAAAAAACAAGCCACTCAATTAAACGAACGAACAAACAAAAAAAAAAATCATGAGCATTGTTTTTAAGGAAAGAGCATAAACTTGATGCACGTTACTGATTTTAACTGGCTTTAACACCCTGCTTGTACTAACGCTACACCAAAATATTGCCATTTTTTTGTGGCTGCTATTTTGTATTTTACCCAGACTCACTTTAACATGTAGTTTTCTTTTTTTAAAGTTACTGCTACAGCTGAAATGAATAAGACAGTCTTGTTTTAAAGGCCGCTCTTAGAGACGGCAATAGAAATTTAACTGCTTCCAAGTGCATGCAATGAGTGTACGCATTGAGGGCATGAAAAGTGGTGAAAAGTGTTCACATTTGCCTCTAAGCAGTGGGAATATTTAAAGCTATTTTGTTAGATTTTTGTAACTTGGAATCGTTCCTTTTGATTTAAGCTAAAACCAATTTGATTAAATCCTTTTTTAAGGACAAATGCACTGATTTTCAATAAACCTTTTATGTAAAAAGCATCTTTACAAATTAAACAGCTTAAGTCAAAAAGCACGTTTTGCAAAATGCTCAATTTTGAATCTTTTTAATTTCAGTGTAACACATATTCCTAGTTTGTTGCATCAGACGCAGCTCATCTTAAAATGTTTTTAACCCAAAAGGCTAGCGTTAGGTTTTCATAGAACTGTCGTCTTATATTTGGACCAGTGCGGTAGTACTACTAGAGCCACATGGGGGAGGGGGATTTTGCTCTTTGTGGTAGAGACTGAGGGCTGATTTCTAGGGGGGCTGCTAGGTGCTGTGAGGTGACGGGTTTGCAGTGGAGACTAACCTTTCTTGCGGAGTCGTTGTTGCCACACTCCCCTTTATCGTACCACCATTTGTTTTTCAGTTTGTCTAAGACGGCTTGCTCATTGAGTTTCAACACCGCTAGGTTTACTGGGATTCTTCCAACAATAAGGAAATAACATAAATAACATATTATACCATGTTATTTTATGTTATTGGTTCAGAAACACAGAGCAGCAAAATACATCCATACAACAACGCTCGGCCTTGCTTGCTTATAACTCAAGAAAAGAAAAAACACACACACGCACACACAAATATGTAGCATCAACATAATTAGAAACATCAGAGTCAAAGTGATATGCATTAATACTCCATCTATCTTGGTTGACTTCTTTCTAAGGCAGTAGATGTGTATTACTATATCACTTTGGGTAACTGGCACACTGCTTACCCTCATTTAAGCAACACGGACGTCTCAATTAAATCTTCTGTTTTTTGTTTTTATTTTATGACCAAACTTGAAAACATCCTCAGTCTCATGATGGATGCATGCAGCCTATTAAATAAGTCTCATTTAATGAATCATATTTTGTTTTGAGCACAGAGCAAAAAATTTTCACTTTTCAAATTCAACCCCTGCAGGCCAAATAGTTACCCTACTTGGCACTTTGCGATTGACCTTCCTTAAACTGTGGAGAGAATAGTGTGTTGCCGCAGAGGTAATGTAGCGTGGACCTGCCGGTTACCCACCCCTCCCCGCCCCGGTTACCCACAGGGTTTATCAAACTGGCTCTGACCTTGGAGTCCCCGCCCCCGCTGCCGCACTCTCCCTTGTCGTACCACCACTTGTTTTTCAATTTGTCCAAGAGGCCCTGCTCGTTCAGTTTTAACACTGCCAGGTTTACTGGGTTTCTTGAAAATAATACGAAACGATAGCCATTAGGAGACAGTCTATGGGGACAAAAATAAAGAGACTGGTCGCATGGTTGGTGGTGATTATGACAACATTAATTGGATATTGGGAACTCTCCTGCGTGTTAGTTACTGATGTGAAACAGGAGCACTTGGCCTTCGATGTACATGTTAGTTGTAAATGTGCAATGGGCTGAAATGCTGGAGTGCCCATGCAGTAGTAGAAACAGGTTTTACCAAGCAGGGGCCTCAGAGAGAGACAGAGCATCTAAATGGGGATGCCTTGGATGTAGATGTCTGTCAACAGATGGTAATTTCCTTTCATATCCATCAGCACACACAATACTATAATAAAAAAAGCAATCAGTGCTCAAATAACAGCATATAACTATGACCAGAGAGGCATTTAGCCAAAGGGTTTGACTGGTTTTGCTTAAACTTTTCATTCTAATCTAATTCCGTAAAGAGGCTGAAAAGAAATAGCCAACTATAGATGGACTCATTCAAAGCATCTCCCCCATTGGTTGGTCTGTCTCTCTCTGGTTAAAGTGTGTGAGAGCATTTCCTATAGCTGACTGGCTGCGGACAAAGAGTCTCCCATTGTACAAAACACAAGAAAGGCTGAATATGCAATTAAAAAGTCAAGATTACAGAGTCTGTTTTTTCCCCCCCTTCCAATCAGCATTGGTTCTTCTGTGCAGCAAGTTTTCATCTTGAAGATATTCCGCCTTTCTTGGCAGCACAAACAGAAGAGTCTTTATCCCCACCACTGAGTGCGCAACACAGCTGTAGGGAACACAGGTTTCTTCAGGGCTGGTAAAACCTCTGATTTCTTTCTCAGCCCAGTGGACTCAGACAAAAAGAAAGAAGTCAAAGTGTGTGGACATGGATGGTCTGGCGGGTCATCGGTTAGTTTGGTCCGTTGATTCGAGGTGAGCAAATGTCAAAACAAAAAAAACAGAAAAACAAAAAAATGGATAGTATGTTAGTGGGATGTGGGGGCTACTGTCATGGGCAATGACTGGATGTATATGTAAGAACAGAACAAAGAGAACTGAATTAATACAGAACATTAATATAGAACATTTGAATGGTAGATGAGAAAGTGCTCTTTGAAGACATTCCTGTAAAATGAAGGCATTCCAAAGTCTTTGCATGTCACTTTCAATCAGGCCTGCAAAATAAGAGGAATAATCCTCTTTACTTTGAATGTAAAACTGAATTCAAATACTAACAAATAGAAAAAAAACAGTGTTGGTTTATAGAAGAAGATTTGAAGAAAAATTATTGCTTGGATTTAAATCTGCGACTGGTATCAACATACATCCTATCAGTTTGTGCAAATAGATCCATTAATATTATATCACAGGCATGATTGAACTGAACTCTTCCAGTTCAAAGGTCAGTCACTCGCACAGATGAGACTTAGATTTAAATTAGCCATAGCCTACAATAACATTGTGAATGTTTGTTAGCTGTAAAGGAATCCCAGTGAATGAGAAAAGGGAGCAAACTGACAACAATATTCATCACTCGTCCACTAAATGCCACAAAGAGTAGGCAGATAATCGGAGCCATCCTCGGCTGGACAGATGTAGATCTGGCCCGATCACAGGATCTGAGGGCAGTTTAATTTCCCTACATGGTATAAATTGTTGCCACTGACTGACACAGCACTTTTTGTTTGACGTATAACATCTAATTTGCATGAAATTTAAACCAGAGCATCTGATTAAAGCTTAGGAAACATTTCTAATCTGTATTCTGACCTCTGGCTGTCTGAGTGAATCCTCAGTGAGATTGAATGAAATCCTTCTGTGTGGCTCTTTTCATTAAAATGAATGAAGCCCATTAGAGGCAGATTAAAAGCTTCAGATGCCACCAGCATCTGCATTCTCTCTGTGGTTGCAGGAGAAATATAAATGGGGAAGTTGGTTATGGTGTTAATGTGATGTGAAATGACAGCCGCTGCTCGTCACCGGCAGGAGTAAACTCAGGTAGAAATAGCCTTCATCACATCGTTCATCACACGAAATGTGAAAATCCAACTCTGCTGACTTCACATTCAAGGCGTGAACCCCGGCTTAAGTTTGAAAGTAGTCCACGTGAGATGTTAAAACTTAGTTTCAAGTATTTGCTGCACATTTATCTTAGTTTAAAAAAGGTTTAAGGAGTAATTAGAGGGAACATCTCATGGTCCTACTTTACACTTTTGCCAGTGCTCACAGCCCTGCTTGAAGAGGTTTCCAGCTTACACATAAACACTTAAACAAAGATGGCCTTCCATGACACCATCAAGCTGTTAATGTATGCATGTGAGAGCTGTGCCAGTTCTGAACAAAATGAGGAAAAAATATACTTTATAAATAAATATAAATACTTTGCCAGTAGTGCCATGCCTTCTACATCCAATCAGAAAGCAACAAAAACAAAGAACTGACTACTGCAACAGATTGACATTGTGATGGGGCAGAAAATGTGGTAAAACAAAATGGATAAAATCTCACATAAATAAGCCAAGCTCAAGTTCGTACATGAGCCAATGATGTAAAAGATAAGCTCCATGAAGGAACGATCGGATGACGGCCATGCACAATTGCTCCAATGAAAGCACTCGAAGGCTTTCATTCAGCCACACTGCAGTGGCAGGCTTTTACCTGAGAGGGGAGCCCTTAGGCGTAGCAATCCCATAACCTTTGGAGTCCAGGTTTCCCCCCACCTTCATGGTGTCGCAGGGTTTCCTCTGCTCTATGTACTCGTTCATGGTGGACTCCAGCAGGTAAGCGTACTTGCCCTTGGACTTCCTGACCCTCATCACTCCCTCGTCCGTCGTTTTGACAAACACGGACGGGTCAGCCGCCTTCATGTAGGACCACATCTTCTCGAACACGGCGATTTTTGATCTCTGGGCAGAATTTGCAACGAAGGAAGGGGTCAGTCTAAATCATTACACTAAAAAATGACTTGTTGAGAAAAAAACATAATAAAATGGGAAATAATTTCCAGACAGCTATTTGGGTTTCCTTTATGATAAAACTCAACCTGTCTGTGCTGTGTCAAGATAATATTTATTTCTTTAATTATTTTTACAAGAGCTACTCTATGTCTGATTCTTTTTAAACTTGTCCAACAAATTGTTCCTCATAAGTATTTTTCTTATGAGGAATATAAGGAGTATATTTAATGAGTATATTTATATACATTCAACATATAAAATGTTGAGCTAGCCCATTTTTGCTTCACTAAAAAAATGTAAATGCTTAATTTTGTGAGAAAAATTGCTAAATTCAGTTTTCAGTTTCCCTCAACAAATACTTTTAAGTGACAATGTTGCACAGAACCAACAACAAAAACAAAATGTGACAAACCTAAATACAAAATATAATGTAAACCTAATATTACTTAAGTTTATCTAAGTTTTTGTGTAACTATCCACTATTTTTAATGCATGTTGTTACAGACCTTTATAATTTATTAGTAATAAACGTAATTTAAATGGGTAATCCACATCTTTTGAAGAGTGGTTCACTACAGCATATGAACAATTACTATCCTACGTGTTGTAGATATCTTGTTGAATGAGTTTGAAGAAACAGAGTTTATTTCTGACTGGATTGATGAGCTAATGGCTAGTCTACTTGTGTCGGAGAACAAAGTGAATTTCTGCCTTCCTAAAACAACGCCAACCTGAACAAATGCCATAGTGTGACTTTATTTTTTTATTTTAGTTTTGCATTAAAAAAGTTATTTGGCAGAAATATTATATCCCTGCTGTGAGTGTCCCCAGGCTGCACAGGAAGAGCTATAGCTAGCTGCTACTAGCTGTAGCATTTCTATGTAATTGGTTGTGTAACGTGAAACTGCCTTAGGTACTGCTGACATAAACGGCTGTGAATATTTTGAGATTTGAGTTGGTTTAAGTAGACAGTAATCCACTTTGATTTACTCGGATTATCCCTTAGCTTGTCAATCTGATCAGAATAAAACTCTGTTTCTCCAAAATGAGGCTGTTTGAAGAGGTATCTGCAGCAGGTAAGATATTAACTGTTTATAACTTTAAAAAAGAACCCCGCCTAAAAAATCTGAGCTATCCCTCTAAGTGAACATAGTCTCCAAATCTAGGTTATGTCCAAAGTAGTAAAATAAAGGATTTGCCGTAAAGATTCAGACTTTTTGCTTCCTTACCCTGAAGAACTCTTTGGTGGAGCCTGCATCTAACGTTCCGTAGGCAATCTCTGTCTGCTTAGCCAGATCCTCGGCGCTCTCTATAGGAGACACCATCCTCTCCACTGTCAGGAAGGCAGCCAGGTTGGCAGTGTAGGACGAGATGATGATGAGGGTGAAGAACCACCAGACTCCACCGACAATGCGGCCTGAGAGAGACCTAAAAACAGGTGGAAATTATGTATAGTATGTAAAATATACAGCATTTATAGAGTTTTGATAAACAGAAGGGGATCAGTTTTATGCTAATGTAGGAACAGAGCAAACCACAGCATCAGTCTTTTTCTTCTTCATGGTCAATTTTATATGTAATCAGTAAGAGCAATCTAAAACCCTTGTGATGTTCACACCATCCAACTGACCTACATTGCATCACACCCTCTCTGCACTCACACAGTCTTCATTTCACCAGGCTTGGAGAGCTTAGCCCGGTCTGCTGAGGAAAGATAACCAGCTCCACAAAGGCCCACTCAGCCTCCTGCCTGCCAAATTAATCTCACTTTAAGAAAAGTTGCCAATATGTTTAATGGAACCACGCGCATTAATTGTTGGGGATTAATAAGCAGAGGAGAACACTTAACCACTGCTCTAATTACACTATGGAAAAAATAAATAAAATAAAAAACGATGAGTAAAATCCCCCCCGAGTCAAATCCCCTGTCTTTTCTCTCTGTGTGTCTCTTCACCTCCAAAAAAACAACAACAAACAAACAAAAAAAACCACCAGCTTCAGCGACAACATCAAAAACCACGCTGCGATGTATCCAACAGGCACTGGGGCAGAGAGTGGCGGCGCTCCTGCAATGGAAATGACACAAATCTGAAACAAAAAAAAGGGCTTTCACGATGCACCTTTGTACCATCGAGCCAAATGGAGTGTGAACATGAAGGCGAGATTAAGTACAGAGAGACAATAAAGGGAGAAGCTGAAACCAAATCGTTTACGATGCCTCTCAGATGATGGGTGGATGATGAAAGGAGCAGCAGCGGGGAGAAAGCACAGAGTGGTTGCGGAGCCTTTGAAAGCCGTGAAGCTGAGCTGTTTGCCTGAAGGTGCGTACATCTGTTCATGTCTGAATGTTTGACTCCAGACATCCCTGCTGAAATGGGTGACAGCGAGGTTAAGTTCAGAGGGTGATCATGTAATCCCCGTTTGCTTGTCTGTCTGTCAGCAAAAAACACATTGAGAAGGATAACAGATTGCAACAAGATCTTTGTTTGAAACATTGGTGGGAAAGGCAGTGAGGAATATGCATTCTCCAAATTCAATTAATTTCATATTTTATTTTTATGTATCATATGAAATCAAAATTGTGTTTAATGCATACATCCACCACTTACTATTCAGGGTATACAGGATAAAATACCTAAAATGAAATTAAAAAAGCCTAAGATTTATGTTATAGGAATGCTACTCTCATTTAAATTGTTTTAGTACTTATTACTGGTATACCTTAATAGTAAAATCAGCATTTCAAATGTCTTTAGTTTTAACAAAACTGTTGTTAGAAAACCTTTTTAACCGAGAGGGAAAAAAAAAAAAGAGCTACTATTGGTTTCTGAACATGGAGCTACATCGAAACTATGGATATTATGAATTTGGGCCCCCCGGTAAAAAAATAGATAAATAAAAAACACTTATACCACTACTGCTTTCTTTTTGAGAACAAAACTCTTGAGGAACACATCAGTTTGTTTGTAGGCAACGCAAAAAAGTCCAAAAACAGGAGCAGTCGGCTAACACTGAAATATGATGGATGTCCTGGCATGCTGTTGATGTGTTGCTGTCTTCAGAAGTGGATTTATTGAATCAGCCAAAGAAAAGATGGATTTCAAAGACAGGGCATTAAACTAAAACTCTGTACCAAAAGTGAATCTGAGGATAAGGTCTTTGATACTTCAGCATGACCTAGAAAACATAATTCAGATAAAATAATATTTGAAAAGGAAAAGATGAATTTTTAAACTGACCGGTCAGCAGTGAGTTTGGACTCAAAAGTCATTGAATAGCTTTGCAGAAAGCAGAAATATGTCCATCTGCAAGGAAATGTCTAGATGGCGAAACATTTAGAGGACGTCGTTGTTGCCAAACATTCAAATATGTTGTGTTTGTGTTATTAAAATTGATGTGAAAACCCTTTTGTTACAAATAATCTTGGTCATTCTTTAAAGGTTTTGAGACCATGAAAAATGAATTTGATTTCATGCAGATATTCCCATTCAAGTTGTCTGTTACATCAGTTTGAAAGGGATTGGATAAAAAAAATGCCATTAGCGTGCAACTTAGAACTTATTTCCAACAAGTCTCATTGCTAACTTTAATCATAGGAAAACAATTGATCTTGATGTTGATTGCAAATTTAAACACTCCTAAAAGCATAAAAAAAAGGATAAGTCAAAAAAATGTAGTGTTATGTTACTGCAGGGAACTGTTGTGTTTGGAAACGCAGCCTTTTTTCATTCAGTCACATGTGCCAACATCCCACCACTTCCTTCTATTCTTCTTCATCTATATATAGGTGCAGGTAGGTGCAAGTCCAAACACTGCCACCTAGACGATGGGAGTTTAAAAACTCTTACTGCCACAAGTAAATTGTAATTCTTAGGGTCCGGACAGCCTATTTTTTTTTAACAGTCCAAAAAGTTACTTTACACAAAGAGGAGTGCAGCAACTTTCCATTAGTTGGTTCGTGCTTTTAAGGCAATAGAACTTTGCAATAATTGTTATTTCTGGACAGTTGAAAAAAGCTATTTCCTGTACATTAGTGTTCAAAGTACTTTCTAACCTCTGGACAATCTTCTTGTTCCAGCGAAAGCAGTAGATTGAGAAAACTCTGGGAACTCCTGATTGTTGTGTTTGGGTGAACCGTGAAGGAAGTGAGAAGGAAGTTGAGTGAGGTAAAGACACGAGGCAGAGATGAAAAGTGAACTGGACAGAATCACCAGAGGCAAACAAATTCCTCAGCTTTGACTGCTGCTGGCCTCCAGAGATGGCAGCAAACAGCTGTCTAATCCTTCCCTCTCGGTCGTCGTGTTTTCTCTCTTCCTTCTTTTCCATCAGTCCACCGTTCATCCCTTCTCTCTCTCCTCTCCCATCTTTGTACACGCCCGGGGGCTGACAGGGGGTTTGTTTTGGCCCAAGACAACAATAGCCCACACCTTGGCACTAACACTGACACAGTCGAGTAGGGATACACTCGCAGACACGCTCCCTTCCAGAGACTGGTGTGTGAGCTTGCCTGTGCACGAGAACAACGAGGTCACCGTTTACCGTGCAGCTGGGATTTGGGTTTGTTAAAACCTCCTGCAGCCATCCTCAACAGTTGAGCAGAGCTCCTGGCAAACACAGACCCGCTCGTCTCAGTTTGTTTCCTTCTGAGCTACTTTTCTCCTGAGCCTCCTACTTTAACGCTCGGCAGCCAACCTTGATGCCTTGGTAAGACATTACCTAAGCCGTCTTATTACAGTAGGGGAAATCTTCCAAGCAGCACTGTAATTTCATAGTCTTGTTGAGACAATGATTAATCAATTATTCACAGCCTCTTTTTATTACGTTGCAAAGAAAAGAAACGGTAATGGGAGCAGCGAAGCACTAACTTGACAAAGGGAATCTATATTAGAAAGAAACACTGTGTGTTTATATTATTGATATTACATATGCTCAGATGATTAAACACTTTATCCAGTGATGCTGACATGAAATGTTGCTCATGATCAATCACCATGTAAATTTACCAAACAAAAACAAATCAGTGGTTTCGAAACTCAAGGAGCAACCTACACGTCAGGTTTTATCACCTGCCGCTGCAAGATTAAGGCAGACGGTAACGTTTTTCACCACGTCTGTGTGCTCAGATGTCTGTAGGTCTGCAGAATATTTCATGAACCACTGGCCAAATTTGAATGAATCTCGCACATCTTCAGCTGACTTTTGGAGTCAACTTCATTCACAATGGCTGCCGCAGCTAACTTAGCTTAAAAAAAACAAAACAAAAATGGCTACAAAGCAGACAGTTTTAGAGATACTGAGCTAAGATTTGGTGCTTAGTAGGAGCTGAGAGTCATCCCCAGCACGCCGTCCAAACACTGCAGATTGCACAAAGTCCTTGTTTAAAACTGTGGCGTTAATTGTTGGAGTCAACCCCGTCTCTGTGTTAGAAAAAAATATCTCATCAGCCAATAGATGGATCGTAAGAAAATTCTCTGGAAATAATTATCAGATGTGCATCTACGAACCATTTACGTTTGGAGTCAATGCAATTTGAGAAGGCCACCACAGCTAATCAACTTTAGAAAAAAAACAAACTATAACTCAGACAATTTTACAAATACTGAGCTACAATTTGGAGTAGTAGTAGCTGAGAGTACACATACTCCAAGGGACAGGGTTAGATTAGGGTTAGGGTTAGGGCTAGACTGAACGAGAGTCTGTGATGCTGTAAGTGATTGTGAATACCATTAGGTTTAAGATTTGACCTGAAAAGGTAAAGCTCGATCATTTTTCAAGATATGGGGATTTTAGTTTAAAACTCTGAAATGAAAGGCAGCAGGAATACTAGGCCTTTACATATAATTAGTTTAGGATTTGGTCTGTAATTTGGAAGACAACTTTTAAGCCACCAGTAGGACAATGCACATTAAAGTGCTAAACTTTCTTCCATTCATGGACAAGCTTTGCACCTTCTATCTGGTTGTTTGACACTATGTTGGGTAGGTTATCCTCATATTTAGGGTGACAAGAAAATACAGCATTTAAAATTATCAACAAGTGCAACTTTTATGGCTCGATGGTACACTGCTTGATTCCCAAAAGACTCACTTTATGTATCAATTAGCAAAACACAAAGGGCAAAAGGGAGGAAATTAACTTTACAGTCAGCTCCTTTTTTGTGTGCTTTTATTTTATTTCAGTGTTGTCATTTTGTCATTATACAAAAGAAAAAAAGAACGCCATGTAGAGCAACGCATATCAAAAGATTTCCGATCTTGAACTTCACCCTCAGCTATACATCTCCACCCACAGCTCTGCGAGAATCTGCCGCAGCTCTAAACTCTCATTAGGATTTCCCCCCCCCGGCTGGCCTCCTCTTTTCGATATGGTAATTAGCAGTGACTAATGACTTGCGCATGTAAAAAAATGAACCAGTAATGGCCACATTACAATGGATTAGGAATCGCAAAGGTTTAAATGAGAAAGAAAACGGCCTCCAATTATGTCGCGATTCCACAACAAATCAGTAGGAGATGGAGTTGGAGATTTCTGGTACACTTTGTTTTTTCAATTAGCAGGGACAGCTCTCAGTGACTGAGCTCACTCAACACTATACACAGCTTAGTTGAGGCTAGATACACAAAAGAAAGAAGCAAAGTGAAATGCATGATAGCAAATATACCTACACATACCAGGTTCATTTTTAAATTGAGATATCCACACAGTTAGAAGACAGTTAACAGTGTGTTTATTTGCTTATTAAATGGCCCCTGCTGTGTAATGAACTGCTGGAAACGTCCTCAGCTCACTAAATGACAAGATGCTGTGAAAATATTGACAGTTGTTTAAAAAATGTGCTGTGCAGATATCCACTTTAAATTCAAGTTTTGTTGTTGTTTCTTTTAGGTCTTTAGAAAAGTTATGAATAATTAGTATAGCTTCATGAAAAAAGCAACATCACTTTGGAGAAACAGTTAGCTTTTTTCTGATTGGCCAGCTAACGACTAGGCTAGCTCATTAATCATCATCATTTTACTGCCAGTTGTTAGCTAGCAGAAAGCAAACGCTGTTCAGTAAATCTTTAGGTGTCCATCATTCTCACATTGCATGGTGATTTTAGCAGAAATATTATGTTTTTTCTGCTGGACGTGCCTGCAGGTTGCACTGGAAATGGTACAGCTAGCTGCAAATGCCATTTTTAGAACTTGCAAACAAGTAAATAAAGTGAAATTACCAGTGAGGTAAAAATCTATACTGTAGATGATTTTTGAAGTACATTGTCTGATAAAAGTGGGAAAGCGAGTTCCTGTCTCCTGCTTCATTGTGCCTGAATGATAGTAAACATATTTCATAATCTGTTTTGCACATTATATTTATAAATGTAAGCCTGTGAGGCCTAAAGGACTGGGTTTGTTTTTACCACTGCACTCCACTGGTTAAACAGCCTCTTCACTGGGCTGACATACATCACAACTATGCCTTAGCTTGTAAATGTTACGAGTGGATAAAAGTGTCATGATTCGCCCATAAGCTCCTCAACAAACACAAACTGGCTGTTAAAAACATGCATAAGAATATGGGCATGTCAGGACAATTAACCAGAATAAAGTATTTATAAACTTGTATGTCATTCTGCTCCCGTGCACAGGGAGAGTTTTGGTTCCCTGCAGCAGCTCCAGGATGATCTAAAGCTTTAGCAGACACATAAATTGAATTTGATGCAACAAATGGTGCTTTTGGAGCCTGCAGAGCCTCAGAAATCAAGCACTTTTTTTTTTTTTCAAATACATTTGTTTGATGCTTCCATTGTGTATGCAGCTTCCTACAATGACACTCTGCCTCTTTCTGTCTCTGTTAGGCTAAATAAAACTCCTGCTTGTGTGCTTTTATTTTGACAACCAGACAACTCCTAGGATTTATTATTGCCTGCTGCAGAAGGCAAAACGGTGACAATGTTTTTGCCTGCGTATTTGTTTGTTTGTCTGTTGTTTTAGCAAAATATCTCATGAACCACTGGATGGATTTTACTGAAACTCCCAGAAAGGAATTACTGGATGTACATCTACAACTGATTAATTTTTGGAGTCAGCCTCATTCAGGATCGCTGCCACAGCTGACAGTCCTCAGCACACATCAAAATTGATATAGCTCAGTCAAATTTACAGATATTGAGCTACAATTTGGTGTGGCAGTAGCTGAACACTATCTCCAACACATAATTTGAGTGCAACACATTTCACAAAGTCTTTGCTTAAAACTTTGTCAATGTCATTCGTGTTTGTCTGTTAGCAAAATATCTTGTGATCCACTGGACAGATTATAATAAAATTCTTAGCATGTAATGATTGGATGGATATCTACAACTGACTAAAGTTTGAAGTGAACCTACTTCAAGATGGCTACCACAGCTAATCGAACTTTGCCAACACTAAAATGGCTATAACTTAATCAAATATCCAGCTATTGAACTAACGTTTCAAGTGTTAGTAGCTGAGAGTCATTAACAACACATACTTTCAGCGCTAATGCATTTTACAAAATCTCGCAATATCACACGAGATCCTGCATAACGTTATTTACAAGGTTTGACCAATACGGCTCTTACTCCATCCCTTATCAACACAAGATGATCTTCGTCTAAAACTCTGGCATGAAAGGTGGTGGGTGACATGCATTCCTTCAAGGAACGCTTTAACTAATTTAGAAGCCTTTCATTTTCAAGGTGACACAAACATGTGAGCTATAAACATGATGAAGAAAAAGAAAGATTTAATAAAGCATCTCTCTTCCCCTAAAGGTCACTATTACCATAACATTGAGTAGAAAAGGGAATATTATGATAATGTTTCTACCCTAAAGCAAATGCACCACAATCCGGTAATTACACACTTTGCAGTACAAAAGCATTAGCGTTCAAAAGACTTTTCTAATTGTTTATGGGATGTTCCCATCATCAAAAAGCAACTAAGTTAAGTAGCTGCTTGTCAATACGAGGCTTGCTTAAGCTGAATGAATACAAAGTAATTTAGTTTGAAGGCAAAGTCCACAAGTGTTGTTACGGCGGTACCGATGCAACCCAGGGCTGTGTTCCCGGCACTCGTGGCTGTAAACATGTTTGCAGGATGATATCATGGAGGCTGTAGAAGCAACATGTAACCTGAGATAAACCAGCGCTGGCACATGGAGTGAACGCTCGCTATGCACCCACACACGTACGCAAAAAGCCTCTTAGTCACTCTGGCAAAAAGAACAAAAAAAAAAACAAAAAAACAACGACAACAACAACAAAAGAACCCCCACAACAAATATATCACTAAAACTTAGTACAATTCTCACAATGTTACATCTGCCTGCAAAAGAAAACATCATTAGAGACACTTGATGTGATACCGTGTTGCTCAAAAGGAAGAAAAAAAAAAAAGATAAAAAATCTGTTTCTCTTTACGGTTGCCATGGTATCACACTTAGCACTCCAAACAGTGCAGCTGAACTGAGAGAGATTTTAGTCATCTCACTCCTCTTCTCCCTCGTTCTGTCTCCCTCTCTCTATAAGAGCATCCCTATAGCAGAAGAGGATTGCCATTAAAGAAAAAAAAACTCATTAGTTTTTACAGACCAGATAGATCCACTAATGAGAAACTTAACAGCCGAACTATTGGTTGTTGTTTTGTCAGTGAAAGCAGATTGTCTTGTTGGCTTATTCCTTGGTGTATAAGNGTCATATATTGTCACATCTGTATGACAGCTAAATAATAAAAAAAAAACAATCCTTTCTCACATTTGAAAACATTCTCTCTACTTCCGAATGTTTCAGTTTCCATTTGATGGCAAATTCACCTCTGAAGAGAAGGTATCTCTGTCTGTGCACAAAGTGTGGTACCCCACTGAGCTCCTCCGAGAGTGGGGGTGTACTTTTCTCCCTGGTTTCGGCTTGGCGAGTGTGCATGAATGTGTGATCAAAAGTTGCCTTCGTGCGATCCCCGGATAAATAAAACATAAGTCACGGCGTGAACTAAACCGAACCGGCTCTTTATGAATAAATCATCCTTTCCACTCAAAATTTCCCCAAAACCGCTTTGTGGCAGCTCACTGACTCTGCAATTATGTAACTCTGCATTCCCGCAATTCAGCCGTATTCTTGATGGCCCTGACAGTTGTAGCAACATTAAGACAGAATGATACGTATTAGATAGGTATCATTACACTAAGCTTAGCTTCAGTAACAAAGAAAAACATAAAACTTGAGCTGATTTATGGTAAATTAGATCAATAAAAAAAGAAACAAGGTTTTGACCGTTGTCGTTAAGTTGTGAACCAGAGTAAAATGCCAACTGTTGCTGCCAGTGTTGGTCAACTATAATTAAATGTAAGATTTAGTTATTTCCCACCACATCGTCATCAAAGCCTTAAAAACATGCTTTTTTCTTGGTTTGAGTCTTTGTCTGGGTGTTTGATTATGCTCTGACTTCATCTGCTTGGTACCCTTCTGTTTTTCTCTGAATAATGGTGATTATTCTGCGGTGATGTTTTTGTAATTGTCACAGCCACTAATATCCCCAGTTGTCCCTGCTTCCAGCTCCCCATACACCACCTGCCTCCCATTAGTAATCAGCACACCTGGTAATAATCACTAGTCACCCCTCCCTTTCTGTGCACTCCTTGGGTTCTTCATTCTTTTGTCGTATCACCTGTGTAGTCCTCGCCATATTGGCTGGTTTTGTTTTGCCTTGGGCTTCCTAAACTTCTGTTTGATTAATAAAGTGCTGTTGATTCCACAAGCTGCTTGCCTGTCGCCTCCTGCCTGCCTGCATTTTGGGTCCTTTCATCTAACTGTGCAACAAAACATTCCCTGTTTGCTTGTAGAGCTAAATCTTGTCAGAACGCTCCAAAGTAGAAGACCAAAACACACACAGGCAGCAAACATACTGAACTCCAGGACAAGGTTAACTATTCTCACTTGCAGCACGCATAATTTGGTCATGAAAAAACCCCCCAAAACAATCTTGTTAAATATTCTGCTTTAATGGCTTTCAACAGAGCATTTTGAAGTTCAGTGTAAATGCCGCCTCTTGGATTTTGGACATTTTCATTTGGATCTTCATGAGTGTAAAAAACTATGAAAATAGAAAATAGAATAAAACAAAAACATCAGCAATTATTGTATGTTAAAATAGGATTCAGTGGCAGGTCTGAGATGTCCTTGTTATTAAATGTAACAGAACTGTCATGTGTAGAAAATATCACTTCAAGTGATCCAGACTTCCAGCTCAGATGAGATTCCTGGAGGCCTTTATTCTGATAAGCATTTATTTTATTTTTTTTAACAAAAAAGCCTTAGTCTTACCACAAAAGGCTCGATGAATTCTGCCACTTGAAATCATTGATTCCCTAGGATTCTCTATTTAACATTGCTTTTGTAATAAATTGATAAAAATCAACAAGGTTCTTCCTGTCTCCCTTATTATTATTATTATTTTTTGTCACAATAAGGGTGGCAAAATTGTGGAAATTTTTTAAAGTTGGAAACTTTCCACAGGAATTAACAGGGATTTATGGGAGTAAATGAAAATAAACCTGGAATTTTAAATATTGAAGGTTAGCTCTAAACAGGGATTTTGAATATAGTTAGAGGAGAAAATATATTTTAGCATATTCTTGACTAAAATCACTAGATTTCATGACTGTACCATGCAGTGAGAGATAACAGACCCTAAAAACATGATAAACAGTGTCTTCTGGACGTGTAGGGACAGATGGAAATAATAACATGTAAGAGATTTTGTTCAGAGTTGTAAATAGTTCTTTTGTGAAATGCAACTCACTGCAGCTTGTTTTGATTTTGTGTAGATAAAATGACAACAAATATTTTTGTTCGGAGTTATGTATGCAAATCTAGAAAAGGAATACTACAACAACAAAAAAGAGAAACCTTACAATGTTCAAAATCCATTGTTCTCCAAAAGTTGTGACGCAGTGATGTCATCAGGGACATCATAATTGGTGCATTAGGTCATTAAATTTGCTATTTTCAGAAATTTAGGGTCAAATTTATTATTTGCACATGTATGATCAAACAAAATGTTTATTTCCCCATCTTAACTTTCCTTTCTGGAAATTTGCCCGGATTTTTCCACCCCTTGGCAACCCTAGTCATGGCATACTATAGTACATACAGTAGCCATTCGTGTTGTTCTTGTTTTGGATTTTCATTTGTTTTGTAAAACAGACTGTATAGTTTGTTTTGACAGGTATTTTTTGCTGTTAGACAGGCAGATTGTATTTCTTAATGTCTGTCCCTTCGCCCTTTGCAAATAAGGAAAGTTGCAAGACAAATGAAAGCCTCTTTTACGTTTTCTAGTTAGTTTCAGAAAATTAAGGATGATGAAGGGAACAAAAATGTATGATGAGAATGATGTCTGTCTTTAGTAGCCCCCCCTTTTGGGTTTGAGTTTTCGCTCTATTCTAACTTTAAGTCACTCTTTAAACATTTAGTTTCACTGTCCCTGCTTCTAGTTAATGAAATATGAATGGACGCTTGTTTTGCAGGTACACTGAGTTATTTCTCAAATAGACTACATGCTTGAATTTTACAGTACACACACACACACACACACACACACACACACACACACACACACACACACACACACACACACACACACACACACACACACACATACACACACACACACACAAGAAGCATAACTATATGACAGAAAACTCAGTTTAAGAAATACAGACTCTCCCCTGGCTCCTATAATGCACCACATACACAATCTCTGACGGCCAGGCTGAGTTATTGTTGCCACGGCAGGCAGTGCGTGAGTGACAGGGATAATTTATTTCAGTTTACAACCATGTAACGGGAGAAACTTAGACACTAAGGAGTAGAGACGACTCCACGGGACCATAAAAGCCTTTGTGCGCACAAAGACATCAGACACATAAACGTTTCAAAACAAATTCACCAGAGGAGCACGGCGAACACACACTCCTTCATCTGAGTCCTCTTCAAGGAAAGGAATCCAAATAAAGGTTCAAACTAAGGGTGAAGATATGTATGAAACTAGTTGCAGCTGAAGGATTATGCTTTTTACACTTTTTTACCATTTCAGCAAACAAACACGAGCCATTAAGTGAAAGACATTAAAGTGACTCACTCAAACAAATCACTTCAAACTGAATTATTGTGGTACTTTTCATTATATTGACAGGACACAAAAACAGAATTAGGTCACATGAGCAAGTATTCCTATTATACTCACCCAATCAAATCATTTAAATTAGACCAAAAGACTTAGCGATAATTTACATAATTCAAATCTGGCCTCTGTGGAAAGGTTTTGGGGGATAGCTCATTAAATGACCAAAGTGGACTGCTGCCATCTTAAAATCAACTCCATCCATCCACCCACCGACCCACCCACCCACTACTGCCTATTTATGGTCGGGTCATGGAGGCAACAGGTCCAGATAAGAAACCCAGACATCCCTCTCCTCAGCGACACTCTTTAGCTCCTCCTGGGAGATCCCAAGGCGTTCCCAGGCCAGAGAGGATACATAATCCCTCCAGAAAGTTCTGGGTCTGTTCTGGGTTCTATTCGCAGTGGGACATGTCCAGAAAACCTTCAAAGAGAGGCATCCAGGAGGCAACTGACTCCTTACGATGCCAAAGGAGCAGAAGGGTGACTCCGAGTTCCCCCCGGACCACAGAGCTCCTCACCTTATCTCTAAAGTTGAGCTCTGCGACCCTTTGACCAAAGCTCATTTCAGCCGCTTGTATCCAGAATCTCGTTCTTACAGTCATGATCAAACAACTCTAATCTCAACAATTTCAGAACAGTTCTGTCACAGTTTGGGGTTTCATAGTGTTTGTGTTATGATCATTTGGGTTTCCCTGTTTTGGACTTCTTTGTTTCTTGCTTATCAGTATATTTCAGATTTTTCTGACAGTATTTTATTTTTTTTGTCATTTATGTTTAGTTACATCTTCAGCCTGGCAGCTTTAGACTTTTGTGTTCTGGTTCTTTGCCATTCTTTTCCCGCAGCTCCCTTGCCTTACCCGTCTTGCACTCAGCTGTCAGTCATCTGTAATCAACCCAGCTGCTTTCATTTCATAATCACCCTGCCCAGTACTTATACCCCTGAGTTTCTCTAGCACATTGTCAGATACATGTAGTGCTGATATGGCTGTAGTCCTAACTGCGTATGCGGTCTGCCCTGTCTGTTTGAATAACTATTTTAGCAGAAATATTACTATACTGCTGCAGGAGGTGCTCCAGGCTATATGGGAACTGCTACAGTTAGCTGCTGCTGTCTTTGCAAGTGGATGCAAACACCCATAGATTTCCATACAGGGTTAGGCACAGACAGCTAAATTTGGAAAATTAATCAAAACTTGCTGCATCCACAGTATTGTTGTGTTATCAAGCCACTATTTGAAGACCTCTTTTAAGTGCCCTGAAAAATGCTTTTGATACCTGAATAGCTAATAAATGTCCATGCATTTTCTAATGATCTAAAATAAAAATACTACATTGTAAAGGAAATATTCTCAACTTGTCATGATTGCAAACTACAGTTCACAGTTTTCAGTGTGTGTATATATATATCCAGAGATGGCTGATGTCTAAGTCCAGAAAGAAAGCTGCCACAAGTGATAAATTCTGAACCAAATACAGCCACTGAAAGAGGCAGATGAGAGAGGAGGAGGATTGAAAAGAAGCAACGAGAGCGGAAGGAAACGGGCAGATGATTGGATGGATGGAGTGGTGTTTAGGTGTGTGATTGGGAAATGGGAATGGAGGGGTGTGGGGGGCAGTCTCAGAGTCCACCTGTTTGCAGAGATAAACACAAGGAGGGCCCATAAGCACAGACTGGCTTTTAGGAGGATCTGACTGACAGTCCTGACATTTAGAAAGAGCACAGTAAACAAGGTCTCACAAATAGCACAGGGAGGAGAAGTGTGGCTAATACACACTTGGAGACGAACTGTACACATCAATGCATCACATCAGGGCATGAACAAAGCCTTGTTTGCATACAGATGCATGCACACTGAGCTGACGCAGAGGAACCTTTAGGTTGATAAAATCAGACTGGGTAGGCAGCAAATGAAGAAAATGGCAATAAGCGCATTCTTTTATTAGATTCAGTGTAAAAAAAATAAATAAATAAAAAATAATCCCACAGCCGACAGAGGCAGACAGAGAAGGTAAACATGTCTACTGATTAATCCAGGGGAGGATGATCAGTGTTGTTACTTTGGCCTTTTGTCTCTAATTAAACAGAGACGTATGAAACGCTGAGCTGCCTTCCTCGGGGCTGAATGCATCTCTAGAACATTCTGTTCTCACCTTTTCCTGATAAAGGCACAATGATGAGTAATTTACAAGTACCTATTAAGAAATGTCACCCTGCCTGAGGCTACACTCATTTTTTGGGGGGTGTTTGGTTTGTGTATTACACAAACACCTTTACAACACCTCGGTAACATGTGATCACATAGCTGAACTTACACTACTGATGTGTCAACTACAAGACATCATACATTTTATAGTTGCAAAATAAACTAAATTATTTGTTAGGCCTTTGCGTGCCTGGTTTTATCTTTTTCCTCAGCTTATTGGGCTCATTGGCTTCTTGGCAGAACGTGAGTGTAATGTTTTGCTCTCAAAAGGCACAAAGAATAGCATCACATATCCTTTTTAAAAGATTTCCAGACAACCTCTTAAGAATGCTCAACATGCACCTCCTTCTGTGGTTGTGTGTGCGCTGCGTTAACTAGAGCAACTAGGTCACCTAAATTTTCAAGGGGAGGATGTTTCCTTCAGGGCAGCATTCGGCAGGGTGAAACATTCAGTGTTTGGTTTTCAAGACACCATGCAGACACTAACAAAAGGAATGTTATCATTTACTTTTATACTTACATAATGACTATTCCTAAAAAACACCAAATAAAAAATAAAAAAAAACACACCAACAACTGTAAGACAGAATACGATATTTATCCAAAGTAGCATCTCCTGAGAAATTTCGCGTAATTTTTTTCTATTTAGAAGCTCTATTGATGTCCCAGTATGCAGGTTTTTATGGGTCAATTTATAAAGATCCACTCTTTAGGTCCATAAAAAACGTAGTATAAGTTGCAGTCAGCATAAAAAGACTTCATGAATTAATTCACAAAGTTTCACACAGCGAACCATAGAGGCAACATGACAGCTGTTTAGGCCCAGCTGGGTGATTTTAAGAGGAACTTCACAGAGACAGAACAGCAGCATCACAAATATAGACTTGCTTGCAGAGAAAAACTACATCATCCTCACATAAAGCCAAAAGTGCTATTTTTCAGGTTAATTTTCTATTTGATATAACTAAACCAATGACTTTACTTTAATTAGCAAAGAAAAGCTTAAGCCTGAAATGAACAACATCTTATTTTGGAAATGGGTAAAAGTAAGTACAAACTTTTTCTTTTAACCTGCCCAAAACAACTGCTTTTTGTAGTTTTACTGAAGTTATTTTGTTTTTACTTGAAGACACTGAGGACCGGCTACCCTTTGGCCATGTGCCCTTTAAATTAACAGAACAACAAGCTACATTTAATTACTGAAGTGTGCTTAGATAGTGTTTTTGACCAATTGCAATAAGCCCTTACTATTTAAAATCCAATCAACAGATTGGGGAGAACTGTGGGATGACAACACTTTGACATGTAGTCAAACTGCCAACCATCTGATTGGCTGACACCTGCTTATACTCTTAAGCCACGGCCTCTTTCATTAACTTCAAAGTTGGAAATAAATGCAAAACTTATTCAAAAACAACAATGATTTGCTTTTAGGCACAGTCATTAAAATGGTTTCCATCAGCTATGACCGCCTGCATAAAAGCGAAAACAGAACCAAACACTTAAAAATATGCATCAGCACACACAGTAATGCCTGCAGACCCAGGAAAAAAAAGGAAAAAAAGTTTGTGCACAAAGAAGCTACAGGGATCAAGCTATCTGAGGAAGCACAGTGGCATTCTCTCTCTCTGTGTGGTATACAACAAAATCAATCGTTTTTGCTGCTGCATTTCCAGCCTGTAGGAGAGCATTTGGACAATAGGCTTCATCCTGGATAAAGCACAGCAGAGTCTGCAAGCAAGAAACAGTAAATGTCAGGAGGAGGCGCATGGAAGGAGGGATTCACTCCTTACATTGTGTACTGCTGAGCATCTATGCTCAACCCCAAATGTGCAGGTATTCTTAACCTCCCCCCCAATCTGATGACCGAGTAAGCCATGCAAGGTAAATGAAAATACAGCCTGTAAATGTCACAAGATGGAAGCCAAGATGAAAAATGGTATGCCAGCACAAGTCTCTAACTTCTTTAACTGCTCCATCCTCTCATTTCAATCAAAGAAATACACGGGAAATGGTTTTAGTGCAATCCGTCCAAAACTAAAATCAATAAATGCTATTTTTATGCTTTAATATATGGTATTTTAAATAGGGTGAGGCTAAGGCTTTTCATTCCTAATGCCTCCTGGCATCGTATACATATTTATAGCCCAGACGGTAGACTTAATCACTCCACATCGCTCAAACCAAACAAAACATTTTGCTAGATGTCACACTGTTTGTCTCAAATTATGTAAACACTATAGTTTAATACACATCACTTAATGAAGCTAGAATGTTCTTCAGTTTATCAAATCTATTCAATTTACAACCGTACTTTGAAGCAACACCATCTCCATCTTCCCAGTAGTCACATCACTAAACTGTACATATAAATAATGTATACATAGCTCATAGAGATGGGAAGTTCTTCCTTCTCGTGACCCAACCTGACTCTGTAGGTTCGGAGTGAGTTTACACTGATGATACTGTTATTCATCTCCTCTTCTCTTCTTCCAGATCCCTCAGGAGAGCTCAAAAAGTCGACCCCAGTGCCTCTAATTTGAGACGCTTAATGAGATTTTTAATTGGTGACCTTTTGAGGATGGTTTTGTACCACAACTCATAAGAGCACTTGATGGAAGTCAGCACATATAACACCATGCTTACACCAAGATCCTTCACAACACTCTTTGAGCATTTTTTTTTTCTACCCACAAGTCAACAAACTGTAATGACTGATGTTGATTGACAGGACTGCTTTATTAGACTGGGAGTTTTAAAGAGTTTTTTAGTTTATAAGCTCTTTCTGTTGTTTAGTACAGAAAATATCTCAGGGTAAATTGCTACCACAGACGTTGTTTTATCATCTAAGAGGTGAGTGGCCAAAACAAACTATGTCTCATTAAAAAAATTCCAACTGAGAAGTGGTAAACTTATGGAGCAGTGAGAGTTACTGTGCACCAACAATCAAACGGGAAGACTCGGAGGACTACAGATGCAAAACTTTTAACACTCGGCTTCTTACCGTGGTGAGATATCGCAGCCCTGCTGCATGAAGGCGCCCAGTGAAAACCAAAGAGAATTAAAGATGCCAAACTCGTTGGTCTGTTCGGGACTCTGCTGGTTGATGTTCTGTTGCGTTGGCGTCTGGCTCGGCTGCACCCCGTTGGAGGCTGCTGCTTGTGTGGGAGTCTGAGGCTCACATGCCTCGTCGCAGTCCTCGGCGTGCCACTCGTACGGGCTGAATCGGCTCACGAGGAAGAGGACAACACTGACGCCGATGTAGGCGAACACAATGCACATCCAGATCTCATAAGCCAGCGGGTCCAGGAATGAAAACACTCCTGGTTTGGATTTGGTGGGCTTCTTGATCATGATGGAAATACCCAGAGACATAAAGGGCTTGGAGAAGTCTATCACTTCTTCACGGACAAGGGTGATCGTAAGCGGAGCCACAGCCAGATCTGCTTTCTGAGAGACGAGCACAAACACAAAAAGACATATAAAGAGTGTGTTTAATCTGGAATTTCTGGCATTTTTTTTGTGCTTTACCAAAACACCTGTAACAAAAACAGAATTGCCCTTAATTCGATTTCCTGCTCTGTGTGGAATTCACTTTGTTTCGACTTTCACTTAACAGTATACACAGATGACCTTTAGAAGTGGCTTTTTCCCCAACCTTTTTCTGTCAACAGAGAGCACAGTCAATGCTTCATGCTGTCAATATTGAGCGCAAGCTTTTTTTTATAAATAAATAAATCCTTTCAGTCTATGATTGCAAGCATAAGCCTTGATTAAAACATAAAACGATTCACAGAAATTAGAGATTGTCTTCATATATTTATTATGATATATATTTATGAGGTTATTTACATTAACATGTTTATGTGATGATCTTAGAGAACACATTATGAACAAAACAAGCATCCAACCCACTAGCTGAGCATTTCAATTTGTAGGCACGACTAATTTGAGGTGCTGGCTACACTAACTTAGATTTAGTTTTCAGACCCCCTTCAGCGTCTTAAAAAAAGCACCAAGCAAGTATGGTCTTTGATGTTTGTTATTTGCAACACAACTGCATCTAGAGTAAAAAAAATGGTGACATTTGTACTCTCTCTGAGTAATTATTTTCAATGTAAGTTCAGCGTAAAGCCCAGTACATGGGATTTAGTCTAATGAAGCTGCAGTTAAAAGGGGGAGGTTATCAGAGCAGAGCAGCAGAGTTAAAATATGCTCAAAGATATGGTAACCATGTTGTCTAAATTGTCCCCTTTCCACTTAAAGTTTCAGAGTATTTTGCTAATAGCATGTGGGGATGGAAACAAGTGCAGCTTCTCATTTGAAATTTAGCATTTTGGAGATGAAGTTGGCCCAGTGACTAGGACAGAAGAAAGCAAATGTAAAGGGCAACACAAGGCAAAACACAAATGTGCCATAATGAATCCATTATCATATGTATACAGCACCATCCAGCAAGAGTTAAGAATTTTATTTTGCAGTTTGATAGTCCTACAGGAACTGCTGGCAACACTGGTTGTTGATTAGGAACAATGTTTAGCTAACATTAAGCATTAACTAACCCAACAGTAGCCGAGTGCTGACGGCTAATAATGCTCTCTTAAATAGAAAACAGTCTTAAGTGTTTATCTTCTTGGCTGCAACTGTTGGTGACAAATTGCAGCATTCATGAATGACTTTTCCAAATGTCTTGGAACGTTTCTGAGGGTTCGTAATATCTCTGCAGGAGTTGTCGAGCCTATCTTTCATGTCGCTGCACTTGTGAACATGGTCAACATATCAAAATAGTCAGAGTCACAGCAGGCATCTTGAACCCGTCATTTTTTAACTTTTGGTTAATCTGAAGGTGCAAGGAATGTGAGAGGCTTTGGCGACCTGAGATATCAAACTGCGACTGACTGGTGACAAAAAAGAATAAATGATGATCAAATGAAGGCGTAAGTGAAAGATTTTGTGAACAAAACAGACAGAAAGAATTGCATATAATTTGCAGGAATGTTGGTCTTTTTTGCAGTTATATTATGCAAATGTACTCTAAATACTAATTAAGTGGGATTCCAAGTAAAAAATTGTGTTATTTCTCAGAACTGTGTGTTATTAACTAGTCGCAGCTCAGTGAGATACTAGCCTTAGACAGAGCTCCCTTTACTTACCCCGTACACCAGTTCACCAACCATGCCGTTCCACATCTTGGTTTCGGGATCTCTGGCTCCATACTTGCCATCGGAAACAATTTTCAGTTTGTACTGGTAGCCCACATGCTTGGCTATCTCTGCAGCCAGCTCAACAATGTAGCCCTCATACTTATCGTTCCCGACAAGCTGCTCGTGGTTCTTCTTCAGCATCACATATGGAGATTCCTGTTGGATATACGAAACATATCAGATTCTTTTTCTTTTCCTTTATAAAAGTCGCGTCTCATTCCAAACAATTCATATGTCAAATATTACTTTCAACTATAAAACCTTTATTCCAAAGTGATTCAGTACTTCACCATTATAACAACAAACTGCATGCTACTGCACATCATTTTCTATTGCCAAGACTGTAAGTAGGAAGCATTACGTTTACAGCAGGAACTTCTGTTTAGCTTCTGAAGACAAATCACTGAGGCTAAGAAAACAGTTTTAACATGCTGAGTTTAAAATCACAAACAAAAATTTCAGAAAAAAAAGCTCTTACAGGCAGGTGTAACTTAAAGGGTGAGTTTAGATCTTTTGTCCTAAAACAACTCCAATTTTAAAAAAATCATAGCTCATGCAAGCTGTTTTATAAATCTTTACTTTGGAGTCAGTTACACATTCGCTTGCAATCATGTGGTTATTTACAAGCGATAATAGCAGCAACAGAAGTATTAGGAGTATTAGATTGTTTGTTGTATAATAACCATCTAATGTAATGATATTATATATGTTTTTTTTTAAGATGGCAGCAATCCACTTTGGTCTTGGCCCCACTTAGACTAGCTGTTTGCTTGTTAAATGGTCAAATCTAAACTTCCTTTCTCCAAAGTGAGACGGTTCAATGAGCTACAGCAAGAGACATATTAATTGTTCATAACCTTTCCACAGAGGGACACTTCAAAAGAGCTGCATTATTCCTTAAAGTACAGCGCCATTATTTATTCCTTATTCATAAATCAGAGTAGATTTATTTGTTTGAATGGGCCCGTAATTGTGAAAGACTGAAAAGATAACCATATGGAAGTGAAAGGTATCATTTTAGTGTAGTTCCTTGAAGAAATGGGGCTTTATTCAAACACAAAAGGTACCTGAGTATTATCATTAGGATGGCAACACAGCAATGAAAAGTGTTGATAACATGTGGCACTCTGTGAGATAGCAGAAGAATGGAACAGAATTACCAAAAGTGTGAGGATTTTATATCAGATCTGAAGAAATACCCATGTGGGAGTGTGTGTGTGTTTGAGCCTTGTAGACGGTGAGACTGACTGTGCTTTCAAACCCATGCGACCTCCGTTTCACGGCCAGGCTGTTTTTTTTTTCTTGTCATACCAGCATTTATACATCTTGCTCTGATTGACTGGCCAGAGAAATTACAGCTGACATGACACCTGGGGCCATACTTCACTTTCAGGAAAAAAAAAAAAGTATTTCATACAGGATTTTAGTCATCTCAGTTCGAACATGTCCACCAGCAGTTGAGGAGGCAGCAATTCTCCCCCCAAGTGGTTATATGAGCCTGTTTTTAGCTAAGTCCTGCCAACATGTTTCAAAGGATTTAGAGGGCTTTCTTCAGTGTGTTATGGTTGTATAGGTGCTGCCTTGGTACTTATTTTTGTGATGAAAGAAATTATTGCTTCACAAAACCCCACTGGCTCATTGGTAGACAAATGGCACACTAGGGAAGCAAAGGTCTGGTTTTACTTGCTTATGCACCATATGTATCCACAGTCACACACACACACACACATAAAGTAACACTCCTTAGGACTCAACCTCACTGTCTGAGCATTTCAACAGAGATCTGCCGTCACTCGACCGTGTGAAATACGATACAAACACATATCCATGCGGCACGGGAGCACTTCTGTATGCTCAAGACAAATGCCAAACATATACAGGTGCTGGTCATAAAATTAGAATATCATGAAAAAGTAGATTGATTTCAGTAATTCCATTTAAAAAGTGAAACTTGTATATTATATTCATACATTACATACAAACTCATATATTTCAAATGTTTATTTCGTTTAA
>NC_051438.1:11090323-11144883 GCF_001649575.2 Kryptolebias marmoratus
TCATTTGTTGTCATTTGTAATCATCAAAATTAAACGAAATAAACATTTGAAATATATGAGTTTGTATGTAATGTATGAATATAATATACAAGTTTCACTTTTTAAATAGAATTACTGAAATCAATCTACTTTTTCATAATTTTATGACCAGCACCTGTATGTGATGATACAACAAAAAGTAGAGGAACCTAGTGTGTTTATTCAAAACAAATCAGATGCTATTAGCATCATGGTGTCAGTCGCCAGCAGTGCTATTTGTGCCTGGATACACATAGTCAGAAAGCTTTTAACGCACAGTCACAGTTGTTAAAACATCTGCTTCACTGTACTTAGGCTGTATTGTCATACTGTCCACAATAATACCAGCAGATATTTTGTGTGATTAAAAAAATATCATACTCCAATATTATTTATTTATGTATTAATTACTGGTAAAGTTTTTCTTTTCTTTTCTTTTGCTGTACTGTGATTCTGTATTGTCAAAAGTCACCCCAAACAGCTCATTTGAAACTGTTTTTATCATCTGAGAAATATTTCCAAATTAAAAAGGCTTGTGTCACAACAAGAGCTAGTGGTGATTATTCGTGCTTTTATTTCCTATCATTTAGATTACTATAATGTAAGTTTACATGTTTTACCAAAGAACTCCCTGCTCATCTTCAGCAGGTCCAAAATGCTGCGGCTGGATGTTTAACTGGAACCACCAGAAGAAACCACACAACTTCGGTTTATGTCTCTTCACTGGTTACTTGCTAATTTTAGATGTTGTTTTGAAATATTGGTGTTGACTTTTAGGGATTTTCAAGGCCAAGCTCCTGATTATTCGGTAGTTGTGAACTATTTAAGCCCTTATGTCTTCTTAGCAGAAACTTGATTTAAAAGCACTGTGCTTTCCAAGCAGTCACACCTCACCTGTGACATAAAGTCTCCTTGTTTTTAAAAAGCATTGACAGTGACAAGCCTTATTCAGATAAGCTTTTAGTTAGAGGGGTCAATTTTTCTTTTGTTTTTATCTCTCTTCTTGCATCTTTTATGTATATGCACTATTGTTATTGTATTATTTTTATTCTGTTGTATTTTATTGTGAAGCACTTTATGATTTTTATCTGTGAAAGGTGCTATATACTTCACATTCACTTACTTACTTACTAAATGTCAATATGGCAAATTCTCTTGAGATACGGAGGTTTAATTTTGAGACTATATTGCCAACCCCTTAACCATAACCATATTCTTTAATTACATATAACATTTTTGTTGCCAATACCTAAACAGAGAGGAATGTTCAGCCTGAACTACAAATGCCTTTTCTTCAGACTTATTTTATTTATTCATTTGAAAATACATGTTTTTTAACACCAACGAAATAGCATGACAGCAATGACATCCAAAGATATTTCTGATTTAAAATAAAAAACAGAAATCTTTGAAGGAATGTATATTACTCGCCGCCTTGAACATCTGGTCTGTCGGTACACTGAGTAGATGTTGGGGATGACTCCGCTTTTATGACACCAAATTGTAGCTTAATACTGTATCTGTCAAAATAACTGAGCTGTAGTCATTTTTATGTTTGCTAAGTTTGATTAGCTGGATTACCTGGATTGACTCCAAACGTTAATCAGCTGTAGATGTACATCCAATGATTACTTTCTGAGAGTTTGATTAAAATCTGTGCAGTAGTTCATGCAATTTTCTTTGCAAACAGACAGACAAACACACAGACACAGGCAATTACCCTGCTGCCCACCTTTCACAGTGATGGGTGATAAATAGATTTTTCTATAGATATGTTGTGCGTGATAGAATTCTCTTTCAAAATTACACCGAGAAAATCTTGTACTTGCAGGGACATAATACCTCATTATCATCCTGTGATATATTTCTGTCTGAGATTGTCAGCTGTGCTTCTCTACGATGAGAACATTGTCAGGACAACTTAACTGACATGACGGCTGGTCAGATTAAATCTTTTGTCTCATCTAACCTACAGACCTCACTACCCAATTGCTGATATGCTGGACTTCAAACTACCCTGTTGAATAGGCGGGTGGTGATATCTGAGCAAAATTCAGGAGACAAAAAGAAAGGACATGCTGACATATTACAACTCCATTTTATGCCATTTACAGTATTAAAGCCAGACACTATTTCCTCAGGTACTTCTGTTATCATAAAGGAACTGCTAGTAACTTCTAGTTTACCTGTTTTTATGTATCTTGACCTGATGTTTCTGGTTAAATGTACAGTAAAGATGTAAAACACTAACTCTATAAGCTATTATTGCTCTATGTCGGCAGGCCGCACCTCGGTACTTGTGTTTCATTTGGTCAATAAAGTTATTGTCGTCCTGAGCGGGCATATCTGCCAGACAAAAAGAGGTTAGCAGACTACCGTAGGAGGGGGAAGGAAGTCGGGGAGAAATAAACTTGGAGGTCCGCCGAGTTTGTTGAGGGTACTGAACTTTTAGAGAATTCAATAAAAAAAGAAAATGAAAAATATTACCCTAAATGTCTTTGTGTCAATCTCTCCCATCGCACACTTTCTCCCTCAAAACATTCTCTCTCTCTTTTTTTTTTAATCAGACTTACCAGAATAGTGGTGACTATATATGTCCTGTTCAGCAGTCCATACGTGTCGTTACTGGCCCTCATGAGACTAGCTGTGGTCACGTACCGCTCCTCTTCGTTCCAGTAGCCAACCTAGAAGAAGAGGAATGCACCATACTATAACTAGAGAAAAGACCAGAAGCTGGAAGGTGAAGCAGAAATGGACGAGTGTCCCCTACTGGCTGGCTGCAGTACAAGTTTTAAGTTCAGGGCATTTTCCTGACTAATAATAAAACTACACATTAGATAAATTTTTTAAGCTGCTGATCTTTGTTGATTCACGTAGCTCTTGCCTTTCAGCTGTATGTTCAAATATGCACTTTTTTCTATACGTTTAGCCTCAATTAGTTAGTTGAGGTTTTAACAAAGTGCCACCCAGACATTTTGGCTTAAAGTTTGAACAACTAGAGGAAGTGGAGACTCTTCGTTCATCTCTATTTATGCTGATGGTTCCAACAGGACAATGATCTCAAACATATCAAAACTGGTTTCTGAATGAATAAAGTAGACTTACATTAAGCTTGTAGAGTGGCCCTGACCTATAGAAAATTTGTGGACTACGCTTAAAATCAAGTCAGGAACCCAACCAATTTAGATGAACTATACACATTCTACCAGAAAGACTGGTCAAACATTCAGCCAGAATTATGGCAGAAGTTTGTCGATGGGTGCTAAAATAATGTGGTTGTAGAGCAACTTGTTGAGGGGCATTTAACCGAATATTCGTGGGGGGTGAATGTACATTTTAGAACCTGTATGCATAACTTTAAAGCGGGGTGGGATTAGAGAAAATATACAAAAAATTCAATCTTGTGCACCGAATTTTTCCAATGCTTTCAAGAATCATCAAAGTTGTATGTTGTAACATCAACTGCAGATGGAAAAAAAAACGACAGTACTTGAGGATAAAACATAGTTTTTCTAACAGCTGAGTGGCAAGGCTTTTTTTAAGTGTCCAGTTGAGTTGTTTACACTCATCTCAGAAAACCCACAGTAGAAAGGGAAAGTGTGGAGTCAAGTTTCACACAACAGCCCTCTAAAATCAGCTGTAAAGAAAATAGCTCAAACCATATAAGAGTGCTCCGTAATCCTGTTACTTTTTCACCAAAGCACATAGCAACATCTTATTAACACCCCAGAAAATGGTGTCAGCTTGTGAAATAGAGGCATAAAGTGTCTCCCTCAAGTTGGTGAAACAGATCCTAATGAAGGGAAAACCATCAGTGACATCTACATAGACTGGATGTAATCTGATAGTAATAAGGAATCTTCTGCTACCTAATGGGATTTTTGAAACTGGTGCAGAATAACGCCTTTTTTACTTTTTACTTCATTCAGCTTTAAAGACACATTATTCTCTATTCATGCATCATTAAAACACTCCTCACTGTGCAGCTTCTCCGGGAGGTTGTGACTTTTTTTTTTGTTCTCATTTTAATCATACAATTTCTTACTATATTCTGATTTATGCAATAAAACATATTTTAGCACTTTTAAATGATATTTATATTGTCTTAATTTTGCTAACACTTATGACAGAAAACAAGCAGAGAAAGGTACTATTGAAACTCTACATTCAATAAAATAAACATGGCTGGTTCAAAAAAATACACAAAAACAAAGACCCGCTTGTTTAAATTAAATCAGATGTGTGAAAGAAAAGCTCTGTGGTGCCGCTGATCATGGACAGCGGATTCTGTAATTCAAGAGATGCTTTGAAAATTACTGTGGCGAGTCAGTATATTTATTCAACGTCACATAGCTGAGAAGTTTGAGCGTTTCACTTTTGTTTATCTTGTATTTTCACATTGGGAGGTGTTATTCATTTCTGTGGTGCTTTTTATTTTGCATGAAGGTTTTGTAAATTAAACTGAAAAAAACTCAAAAAACTCCTCAGTTTTATTTTAATTTTTAGTAATATTTCTTTAAGACATATCTTTATTAAATTTGTCGAACTTTCTGTTTGACACATGGCCGGTGGCTTATTCTTTACAGTTCAGATTGGATATAGAAAACCTAGTGAACTATGCCTTCTTATTTTATAGTGAAATAACCAGATGGCAAATCCTGCATTGCTGTACATGATGTGCTACCTTTGACCCTCCCTACTACTAAGGGTGTTTTGTTTATTTATTTTTTTCTCTGCTTCTTTGCTTTTGGTACAGTGATTGGCTGTACAAAACAAAAAGAAAAGTTAAAAAACCTAATCTATCATTTATTATTTGTTTCTTTTTCTTTTGTGCCATACCACTATGACCCTCGTACTGAGGTACGTACTGAACCGTGACTCAGGTGTACTGTTAACAATCCGAGCAAGCACACAAACAAGCAATTCCTACAACATGTCAAATCTGTGCCCTGGTTGATTTTGTGTTTTCAGCTTTTAAGGCAATATCTCACTGGGCAACTAGTTAAAGGCAATAATGAGCGAGTCACTGAAATGTGTCGAAACATTTGTGAGGGGTCTCAGTTTTCTTATGTGAGCTGTGGACGCTCACAGTCTTGCGGCTTGAATTTTGAATGTGTTTTTAAAAAATTGTACAAGAAACTATCTTGCGAAATAGTAACAGAGTTGTCGTGGGCATCAAACCCATATCATTTTAATTTCCTTAATAAATAATAACTTTTGAAAAACTTGTCAAAGTTTGCCTTTGTTTAATTCAAAAGTGCAGATCAGAAACACAGGGACGGCTGCCACAAGCTGGACCAAAGTGGGCGGATACGGGCAGTAAACAAATGTGCTCGATCTATGATACAGTTTTGCAAGCCATGCACACAAAAGCAGGGCATGATTTTTACCAACTGGCCGTGCAAAACATGGCCACATAGCTCACAGTTAGCAAACACTCCAAATTCAGTGAGACTGCAATGGAAAATTTCTCCTCCAGCATTTGCAGCCCAGTGAGATAATACCCTTAAAAAGCAACAGGCATATTTGGATATTATGGCAGCTGTAACTGAGTAAGAAACTGCAACTGATACCGCAGGCTTACCTTCTTGGGCCCTGAGGGGGCCAATTCCATGACACTAACAGTGTAGTTGGTTCTGCGGCCTTTCTCATTGAACTGAATGTGACCAGTCAGTCCATCGATGCGGACCTGTAATGATACCAGAGATACAGAACGGGTCATGCAGAGGCTCCAAACCCTGAAACGCCCGGCAGATGGTTGAATCCCAGCAAACATTCACGTGTCACAATTACAATGCAGTGCGTGCTGAGAACAGTTTGCATGTGTTTGGATAGTATTCATTTGTGAAAGTCCATGGAGTTCAGGTCTCTGCGGAGGTGAATGACAGACGGTGTGTGTGGATGTGTACAGTGCAGTGTGTGTTTGTCTTGGCTTGGTGATAGGATTAATTGAGCGAACACTGCTTCCATCTTCAGTCTGTCTGCAGGCAGATGGCTGTGAACAGGCCTCTGCAGGGCAGAGCTGTGCGCACACACTCGCATATTTTCATATTCCTCCTCCATGTTTTATATTCATGCCAATCTCAAATAAGTACATTTTAATGCAACTCTTTAAAAAGATATTATTAAAAATGAAGAAGAAAAATAAATCTCTTTGCTCCTGGATGCCTGCATCTTCCCCCTGAGATCAAGCAGCCTCACAGGCCGGGCCACCATTTTCATTTCTATGGCCAAATATTACATTTCTAAACTCAATTGTTGATGTCATATCCCATGATGATCATAGCTGAGTAATATCACCTGCAGGTTTTGTTTACTAGCCGTGATGTCACATTTGATACCGGGGATTTCTCCTGTAACTTAATGTGAACTTTACACAATGGAATGAGACCTAATTTGTTCAGCCAGCCACAACTCAGGAGCTGTTAGCCAACGTGCCAGTCAGGAATTTCTGTATCTTTGTGCAGAGTCTTTGTGTGCACGTGTAAGCGTGTGTGTTTGTGTGCGTGTGTGCGTAGACCTGCTGCAAGGCTCTCTGGATGTCTATGCCCTGTCCCCAAGGGGCTGGTGGGTTGGCCAGACACTCTCCAGCGTTGCCCCGGCGAGAGATGTCTATCCTCTGTCTCCTTAAATTCTGAAAGGCCGTGGACATGACTTTCACCCCGTCATATGTCAGAGCACCTGTGTACTGCAGACAGAGAGCAAAAAAGATGCAGCATTTACAAAAAGCAAGAACAGGCAAAAGCAGGAATGACGAAATATACTGCACATTCATGAATTTACAAGTATTTCTTTCACAACTTAAAATCCTTTACATCAACCAGTTTTAACATTGCAAAGTAGCTTTTGAAAAATTATTTTCCTTTTATAGTTAACGGCAAAACTTTTACATAATCACAAATGGCTTCATCTTAAACCTATTTTAGAAGGCTGGAAACTATAAATCATTAATCATTTGATAGTTTAATAATCGTTTGATAGCAGAAAGTCCAATTCTGAAGCTCCAAACTAAGACATTATCTGATCAAACGGTTTATTAAGTTTATTCAAAACCTTTTGATAACTTTTTCCAACATGCTGCTCAAAGTAACAGACTATGCGATAACAAAAAAAATAAAAGATTTTTTTGGAAGAGGTCATTTTAATTTAAAGAAAAATAGTTTTCAGACCATTACACAATCCTAATAACCCACATCTCCCTTTAGTGTATCTGCTCTGTGTTTCTATGGTGTACTGAGATACGTGGCTGTAAGAAAATAGCATAACATCTCCTCTTTACGTATTTGTTACTCTAGCATACATAGCATGAGCGCCACCAATGCTAGGTTGCCACAAACTTAATGGCCGAGTCAAAAAAATTCTGTAGCACCAATGTAGCAACTTTGAAATGTCACATATTCCTCACGTACACCACATGAGCTTGGTAAAAATTGATGCGCCAGTTGATGTTGGGGGTTTGATTAGAACTTTACTTAAAGGCATCATGAATGTTACACATGCTGTATGTCAATACACATCACAAGACTTAACTTTTCCCAACATACGCTACTTTTCTTCATGTTTTGACCCACATAAAAGGAATTAAAATAGGCCAACATATGTGGCAGAACACTGTACACTGTAGTAACCCAAATATATCCTCCTGACTACCAAGGGAAAAATAATATTGTCCAATCACTTTCTTTTTTAATTCCCCATTTTTTTGTAAAGTAACCAACCCAATCCCTTCACATTTGGTATCATTTAAAAGCCCTAAATGTCCTCTGTAGATGGCAAAAGGAGTTAATTTAGTAGTATGTGATAGGTTGGAGATATTCAGGTTTACAAATGTCCTCCACAGGGGACAAATAAGATAAAAAATTAAAAAGAATGCATCATTTATGAAAGCAAAGTTGTATTACTTTGAGTCCAGTCTTGGGCATTTTGGAGTCTTTGTTATCAAACTCCATCCACTGCTGGGCGATGCGGCTCACACTTGGCTCTGAGTTGTTGACGAGCTGGAAGCCGGTGATGTTGGCGCCACCTTTCCTCAGGTCTGTCAGGTCAATGTCCAGGAAACCCTGAGACAGACAGCAAGGCAGGCACAGAAAACAAGTCACGGACAAGCACAACATCATAATAGAAAACAGAAACATTTTTATTTAATGTTGTAAAGAAATTTTGTTCATATACATCAAACCATCTCTGCCACAATCTTGACCCAGTGTGGATCAGAGAAAATGCACAATAAATTCAAACTTGTGCACTCAGTTCTTGTTTATAAAAAACTTTAAAGTTGTATCAGTACACCCTGGAACAAAAATGGTTCAAATGATCGAAAAAGCCCAAATTACTGAGAAATTTATGCCAATGCAATTGTTTAATTGTTTATTATAAGTTTTCCAAGCCAAAGATTATGGATCTGACTTAACACTTAATTATAATTTTAAGCTTTTTATATTTTTAACAATTTTATTTGGTATACTGATATTTCTCAAAAGAAAATATTGTAGTTTATTGTGTTTACGTCCCTTAAATTATGTGACCAGCTGTAGTTACCTATTAATACCATAATACCACTTAACAGGGAAAAAGCTTTTTCTATCAACTAAACAGCTAATAACAACAAAAAAAAAAATCTATTTTAACAATTGTACTTTTTTTTATAATAACAAGTATATAAGACATTTGATTACGATACTATAGTATGAAAGTAGAATAATGGCCAAGAGGACATTTTTAATTTTGTGTAAAATTATGTTTTAGAACATTTCTATAATACCTTTAAAAACCACTGCAGAATTTTTATTATGTGGTTTAAAGTGAAGTAGTTTGTATTATTTCCAACATCTTTGGTTTCTATTATTATTAAAGAGAATGTGGCTTTCTCACACATTTAATCTTTACATAATCCCTTCCCTTTAATTATTACAAATATGATCATCAGTAGTCACAGATTAAAAGTATAACAATGCAAAAAATAAAAAATAAAATTCTGATGCATTTCATCTCCAGCTTTGTTTTTTACTAGATGGTTTCTGTCTAAAACAAGTTTAACAAAACAAAGAGCTACAGGCACCGAGCGCAATCAGTGAAGAAAACTTTTTATTTTTAGCAGAGGCAGTCCTGAGCTAATCTCTGACAGATTCAGTTCTCCTAGGCTACATGAAACAATGGGAGGATCAAAACATTATAGGTTGCTGGGGAAAAATACAACATGCCTCATGCAAAATACAGATTAGCCGTGACAGTATCTCCTGCTTGTGTGTGTCCCCCGACTCTTATGTAGATGATTTATTTTATTTTACTTTTTTTAGAGGGAGAGAGAAAGAAAGGCAGAGAGGAGGAGATGGAGTTTCAGGCTCTCAGCAGGCTTCCTGTCAGTGCAGACAAGTGGGAACGAGTGGGAGATCAGGGGAGAAGATTTTTCTATGGGCTTTTAAAAGCCAAGTTTTAACTGATGAGAGGAAAAAGGTGCCTCTCTGCCTAGTCGTTGTCACTGTTTGAGCTGTGCTGAGTACTTTTCGTTCTCTTTCTTTGTTCTGACAATATTTGTTTCCCAGCGTTTGAAGCTTTGGTTCTTTTTCTGCTTCGCGTCTGTTTCACACTCATACTTGGTTGACATTCTTTGATCTTCAAATTTTCATACAGTCCAAACAAATACACATAGATAAAAAGGACTGCTGTTGACTAGCTTAAAGTTGACTAAAACAGTTTATTAGGCTTTCTTTTTTCAGGGACAGAGCGTCACGCCTGCCTCCATCACCTCTGCCTCCTAAAATACCTGTGTGTGTGTGTTGTCAGGTGTCTGTATTTCTCAGCTCAACAGGAAGACTTGTGTCTTTTCTTTGCTCCATGAATGAGCTAATGCTGCGCGTTGAGCTGAATAGGTTACTATAGAAACTAGCCTTTGCTAACACTGGACATGGAGGAGGTGTGTTTCCAACAGATACTGTAACCCCATTTAACTGCTGAATGGAATTCAAACTATGCCCTGTTCGGATTTTCGCGCAGGTGCACACGGGCAACTCTGGTAAGTTAATTAGCCCGATTCTGAAAAGGTGCAAGGACGAAGAAAAAATCCTTTATTTTCCTTTCTTTTTTTTTTTGTACCAGCCTTTTAATGGGCCCATTATGAAGGACTGCAGCCACTTTGCGGATCAGCCGTTCGTACCGTCCGAGCCTTATCGTTTTAAATTAAATCTGGCAAACTGGCCAGACAAGAGAGATTGAGCCAATCGAGAGGCGGAGCGGTGAGAAATTGTTCAAGGCAGTAGCTGCATATTAATGGTGCGAAAGCCACAGCTTCTGTTGGTGCCCGTTTTGTCTTCATTTGGCTGCATTTAGTGAGCGCTCTAGCATGGGCGTAAATACCGGGGGGGGGGGGGGGGGGGNACCCCTCAAATTTTGGAAAAAGAGAGATTGTCCTTCACCAATAAATCATTTGAGGAAACAATACTTTTAAACAATATAATAAACAGAAACCAAATCCACCATTTATTTAATGCAAAAATATACATTTATGTCCCCTATTTTGTTTACACGCTTCTATGGCAACACTGAAAGTCAGCATGTGCCAAGTTCTCCCTGTGGTTGTGATGGAAATGTTTCCTTTTGGATTTTATTATTGTGTCTGGATGCATGTCAGATGTTTAGTGACTTGTTACTATATTGTTTATGGTTTTATATCTTTATAAAACAGAATAAAAGTGATGAAAGTCACCTGACTGCGTGACCTGGAAGCAGAACCATCCACCACAATGAGTTTTTGAAAAAATAGTGCTCATTGAGAAATATTCCATCAAGTTTAAAAAATAACACGAAAAAATACGTTCAGAAAGTTTTTGCAACCAGTCATGGCCACAACGATAATTAATCTTTAATTTTCTTTTCATTTTACAACAGTATATTCGACTGTATCTTATGCTCTAGTGGTCTACATTTCGTTTGCGTTGAGAAAACGACGATGAACAAAAGAGAGCTGATAGATATAGTTTATATACACTGGCTGCCTGACCCTTTTCTGTCAAAGTGAGTGCGCAGATTTTTGTCTCCGACTGTCACAGTTCCTCCCCTCTTGCGCTTTGCTTTACCACTGAACTGCTGTCACTTTTGTGGCTTTGACATAGAAAGAATAGCTCAAGTTGAAAATGAAATGAGAAGATGTAAAACCAGATAGTTCCACCCTAATTTATCAGGCACCCACAAGTCTATTAAAGTGGCGATAAAGTACTGAAAGTCAGGAGTGTTGTTAAAAGCTTCATTTGCTGGCAATCTAAATTCAACAGAAGTATGAAGACATGCAGTAAAGTGTTTCTTTTTTTTTTAAAAAGAATTTTAAAAAGATAATACAGAAGCTGCTATATTGCGATAATTTCTTACCAGGTTGGCGAGGATATAGTGGTAGCTCTTCGCGTTTTTTCCTTGTTCAACAATCTAATGGCAGAAAAGCAGAAAATCAAATGACAAAGTGGAGCCTGGAATAATGTATGTGTATGACAGGAAAAAAAAGGAGGATTATTTTAGTAGAAACAGTTAAGTATATGACCTCAAATACACAGTTCTGGATATTTTTCGTTTTGGGGGGCAGAGAAGAGGGGATCGCCCATTGGATGAGCAGGACAAATTCCAATAAATATGCTGAAACACCCATGCCCTGCTACCAGGTGATGATAGTGTCCACATAAATGAAACATAGCAAAGAAAAAACTTTGTAGTCAATTTTGTCTCTTAATTTCTTTGACATCCTTACCATTTCCTCTCAGTTTTAAACCTTTTCAATCAAAGTTTATTGCTAAAAAAGTTATTAAAAAATGAGCAAAATGTAAACATACAGTAAGGACTGCTCCATTGTTGTTTACAGTGCACAAGCCTGTAGTGAGCATGTGCAAAGGAAGCTGCAGTGCCCTCATTGTCAAGCCTACAGTGCATGAATACAACAAAACCAGAGGTTTCAAAGATCTTGACATTGGAAAGCATTTGGGAAAATCTGTTTTTCTCCCCAAAAATGCTATATGCACATGGATGAGAGTTGCAAACGGAGCAGAAACAGAAAAAAAAATTGTTTTGTGAAACATTCACGTTAGTGTGAACAGAGCCTACACTGACCTTGTAAAAAGTAAATCAGAACAAAACTACTGTCAGCTTTATGACAATGAACAAAACAGATAGCTCAACTTTTTTTTCTTTCTTTTGTTCTTTTTACTCAGCCTCTTCTTCAGAAATGGTTTGCTACAATAGAGCGACTTCTAAGACCCAAAAAGCTGTACTTCTCTGGAAATCCAGAATGACTTTTGTCAGCGTCGAGCTAAGCACAACTCCCTCTCCGATCCATATCTGTGTGTACTTCTCTCCCGGCTTAGCTGTTGTTAACTACAGGTGTCATCGCATGTCAGTCAAAGCCCGAGGCTCAGGGCAGTTTTGGGACTTTTGTACCAGGGATGAATATAAATCTACAACCTTGAGCTTGACCCTGATGAGCAGCTTCAGGAAAGCGTAAAAGAAAATGTCACAGGTTTGGGTGGATCACATCAGAAAGTGACACACAGTGTTGTGAATTATGATTCCAGGAGCAGTGATTTGTGGTTACTTTGATAAGATGTCTAACATTTCTGAACCTTACCCTGGTTGCAAACAAACAAAGAAACGTCTCACCATGAGCTGAATATTCAGTGAAAAACAATGGCGTGATGAGCGGAGTCCACTTGTGCCATGTGATGTAAAGTATAGAAATAGTCCATATCACAGTCTGTAAATAGGTTATGTAGGTCAGATAAAGAATTTCTCATTTTGGAAGATTTTATTTTCTTTCTGTAAATGGTTTATGTGCAACTCTTGACCATTATAGATGTTTTCTCTTGACATCGCTTCGACCTCTGACCTTGGTGTAAAGTTCAGTTTTTCGAATGTTTCACTGTTAAATCCTGTTTTCTTTAGTCGGTGTAATTCCTGCCTCTTTGACTTGTCAATCTTTAATTAAATTCATCAATTTCTAAAAATAAAGTTCCCTAAACAACAACAAAATGTGATCGTTTAATATGTTTACATGTTTTACATGATTTAGCTTTCTTCTTCTGGGACACCAAGCTTTAGACAGCTGATAGCAGCAGTTTTTCATTGATCATTAGCGCATGAATAATTGAAATTTGCATCATCTGGCCTTTCTGAACAATGGCTGTGAACAAGCCATAACAAGCTAATTAAAGTTTTAGGACCTTGATATGAATAGTGGGGGAGCTTAAGCTCTGAGATTTCCCTGCAGGTATTAAAAAACATAACCCAGCATGAGCAGTAAGGAAAAAAACAATACATTTTATTACAAGAAATGTGTACGAAAAAGCCGTGTGGACAGTAATAGTAATAAAAAAAAACAACATCCAGAATCTATTGAATAACAGAGCGAATTCAAATGATCCTGGAGTTCTGCTTGTTTGCATGCTATGTGTGTCTAATGATGCTGTAGGCCATAACAGAAGGTGGCATTTGTTATTAATGGTGACACCAGCATTAGGCGAGTCCTGCGGCCAAGCCTCGAGCGAGGAAAACCAGAGGGGTGGAGGGGTGACTCTAACTAATGCAAAGACTAAAACACCCAACACGTTACTGCCACAGTGGGCTCTCCATCAGAAAAGCTTTGGCTGTGAGGAGTTTTTTTTAATTTTACATGCAAATTTTGAAGAGTCATTCAGAGGTTAGCCTGAAGACAGCGGGTCACTTTTTTTTTTCTCTCTTTGTTAGAAAACAGAAAATTGAGCACAGAAAATTTTCTCTGAGGGCGCAAGAAATCGACATTCTGCTTATATGAGAAATGACCCTCAGGATGCTGCCAGTGGCATTATCATAAGACTGTCTGCGTACTGTACGTGAGGAACTCAGGAGTGAGTGTAAAGGGTAGAACAAGCCTCTCTGTGTGTGTGTGTGTGTGTGTGTGTGTGCGCGTGCGTGTGGGGTGTTCCTATGTTTGTCATTGTCTGCATGTACAGGCAGGACAGGACAGTGTGGAGGCAGGGAGCAGATGTCAGTGATTGATGGCAGCCGTCTGAATGGAGAATTTCTCCGCTTCACCTCCTGTAAACTGCTGAAAACTGATGCAATAACCTTAAGTTTAGACACGGGGCCATCGATAACATTCACATAGAGCAGCTGTAACCGCACAGATATGGATTCCCTAATACTTAAAAAAAAAAAAAACATAACAGGACAAAAATTACAGCCTGACTCAAAAAAGAAATCTAAATTATAGGACTAATATCAACAAACAAGGTAAATTACATCTTGTTGAATTTCATGCTGAATAACGGTCACTCAAAGAAAAGGCAGCTTTGAACCACTTAAACTTTTAGATTTAAAAATTATGGGTTATTGACTCTAAACAAATGCAAAACAAACAAATGAAAAGAAAACAAATTGCAAAAATTATGCAGCTGATTTTGTGATGGCAATTATTTCTTTGGCCAAACTGTCCCCAGCAGCTGCATTGCTGTTTTAGGACAACTTGTGTCTCCAAGGTTGAACCGATCTATAAATGGTATCGTGTGAAAGGACTTCATGTGGCACCAGACAAAATGTCAAATTATTCATGCAGGAGACACGAAGCAAAAGAGGTTTGATGCAGCAGAATGTGGAGGCAATCTGAATGTGACATTGTTACAGCAGAATACAATGAAAATGTTGTTTTAGTCCTATTATCTACTGACGAAACATTTTGCGGGTGAATAACAGGGCAAAACCAATACAACTAAGTCAAATGACTAAATAAAAATAAAATCTCAAAGCAAAATTCCCGATTCTACTTTTTTATTCAGTTTACAATGATGACTCAATTGTCACATTTCACAGTGATTGATGCACAACCTGCTTGTGTTACAATATCCGTGTAGAAAAGAATGCTAGTATTTATTCACACTGCAGAAAACTATTGTAGAAAGTTTCTGGATGAGTCATGATTTTAATCAGAAATAACTCTGGCAGTTCACTTGATGTTATTCTGACAAATTTTCTATGTACTGAATGTATTTTTGGGTGGTTAGTTTATTAACAAACCTCACTTAAGAATTAATTGTATTTTTATTTTATTATACTGCAGTGTTTTCATTTTCTTTCATCCTCTACTTCAACTCAACTAGGAGCAAGTCATGTTTCTTGTCCTTACTACATTTTTTTTTATTTTATAGGTTTTAAAACCACTTATTTTGTGAATTTAGACTTGTAATAAAATGTAACTTTACTTTTAAGTTATGCTCAATTTAAGGCTCCTAACTGCCATATAAAGTGTAAAGATTGATCTCCAGCTGCAACCATTAGGTCACAATGGAACAGCTGTGGAGATACTGGTTTGCTCCTGCATGTTTTATGTTTAAAACAAAATCTAGGGAGGCTCTGACCCCACACTTCAATAAGCTCCAGTGTTGTAATCGAGCATTGTCCACTGTTCCACATGAGCTCTACTGAACACAAAATTAGTTTTTTGTGCAGAACAAGTTATGAGCATTTTTAAATACTTGTCCAAAAAAATTATAAACAGACATTGAAATACCATAATGGAGAATTAATGGATAATGTATCTGGGATGTAAATCTGATTTCATTAAGGATTTAAAGCCAGGCTCTCATCATGAAATAACAATAAAATATTAACATACTGATTATCATCCAGTACTTAAACTTTAATGCCCCTAAAATAGACCATTCTGCATCTTGAACATTTGTACTGTAGTTATACTGGAGCTCTTTATAAAAGGCTTTCAAATTTCCAGCTAAATCATGATCTCAGTAACATTTCCATAACATAAAATGAACAACACTGGACTTATTTCAGTTTCACATTACACAGAGAGTCCTGCAGAAATATTATGATATTCCACCAGGAAGTGCCTCAGGCTGCACCGGAAGTGCCACAGCTAATTGCTGCTGCTATTTGTACTTGCAGTCAACCATTAAATTCTATGTAAATAATAGTGTAATGTTACACTAGCTAACATTAGGGTTAATAGTGACTTATATTTTGTAACATAATAAATCAAACTAAATTTACGAAATGATACCAGATCGTTTCATCTTTACCTTTTTGAGGATGCCAGTGAGCCTCTCAGTCTCACAGTCAATGATAATCTGTCCTTCCTTTCTTTTGTCCAAGTCCTGGAACACCTTCAGGAAGGAGGCCTCCGTCATGGTCTCCACGTTGACTGAAGTCACGAGCCAGTTCCTCTCAGCTGCTGTGTCCAGAACCTTCTGCAGCACCGACAGGCCTGGGCAGGAGAACGGAAATAAAACACAAGGGTTTTTGGAACCGAATGTGCTTGACTGAGGAACCAAAGTTCAGAAAAATGCTACATGACTATCGGTGTTCGTCTACGAAGAGCAATTAATGAATGTCCACATCTTTTAACGTGGCGTATGCACAATCCCACACTTTGTGTAGGTGTATCACGAGTTGGGGAACAGATTGAAACAACTCACGGACTGAGCAGAAGCTTTGCAGAGGCCCATACTGCTTCTGATAAGCCTATCCATCAGAATCTCCCCCCGTAGCTCTGGTGATAAAGTGCAACGAGCGGGACAGTCCATTAGGCACACTGACACTTACAGGTGCGCTTTTCCAGCTTGTGCGCCGCCGGGCTAAATAATCACCGCTTTCGTGCTAACAAATAATCAGCCCGAGCATCATCACAATCTCCACACGCTCACAGACAGCTTTATGTCCTTTAAGCACCAATTACAGGTGGTGCCACTCAATTATAGAGGCGCCAATGTGCTGCCGAGACGCCTGAGCATCACAGAGAAACGGAGCAGCCAATGAGCTGGGGGCTTATGCTAAGTCCGGAAATAAAAGGCGATTAGGGAACACATTGATCTTGAGCTCTGATTTGCGGTCTGACTCACTGTTGTACTTCTTTTGCTGCTGGCAGAGGACCAATCAGATTCCTCTCAGAGCTGGCAGTCGGAGTTGTTCCACAGAGTAAACAAAGCCATTTCACCCACATCAAACTGGCTGCCATTATCCAAATGAATTGTAGTAATTACAAAATTCACAAATGCGAGCCAGCGCATGATGGAGCTTTTTCTGATTTTCTTTCATTAAGCTGGAAAACTGTGTTAAAGCCACCATGGGGCCACATGTGTGTTACACATCCCCTACGGTTGGTTTTGATGTTTGCGCAGGCACTTTATAAGCAAACACGCACAAATTTATAACTGGCTTATCCAGAAAAAACCCCCAAAACAAAACAACACAGGCGCCGTCAGACGAAAAATAACAAATGCAGCCACGGCGCATGAAAGATGGCTGCTTGGCCTTATTAAAATGCAGAGCAGCTGCTCTCCAGGCAATTCACGCCGCTTAGTTGACACCAGGTCATTAACAAAAGAAAAGATGAATGGCGTTTCTGCCTCACATATATATATGGGCACGACATGTAAATAGATGAGGAAGTCAGAGAAATGGGAGGTTGTTGAGAGGAGGTTTGATGCAGGAGTTGGTAAAGCTTCCCTGAAAAGTTCCAAAAGTGATGCACTCCATCTTTGGTGGTGCTTTTATCTGTTCATTGTTGCTAATGACAGAATAATTGCAGTTCTTGGTGCTGACAGATTTAACAGTAGCTGTGAAATTGATGATGAGTACGGGAACACTGGAGATAAATAATCTTTGTTGCGAAAAGAAAGAAAGAAAGAAAGAAAAAATGTCAAGTGGGTCGGCCATCTCTAAATGGAGTCAATTTCAGGCGTCAGTAAGCTTTCAGAACCAAGGACAGCGCCCCCATAACCAGATTCTAAAAAGTGTAGCTCACATGTTTTCATCTTCTATGTGTTTTCTAATTTCTGTTAACAGTTTTAGCCATTTCCTGCTATCTTTAAAGGTTATCTGTGCTTAGTGAGTGGAGGTTCTGCACTATGGTACTTTTTACAGACCATCAGCCAGATGTATGAAGACTGTACAGAGAAACCACACGCTTGCCCTTTTCCGCTAATAAACTCATAATGGCCACCACAGCTAATCAGCCTTAGCAAACACAAAAATGGTTTTGACTCAGTCAGTTGTACAAATATTGAGCTAAAATAGAATACCTAAGAGTGATCCCCACTACATACTCCAGGAACTTACAGATTATGAAATATTTTTTTTTCTTTTCTTTGTCATTAACTGTTGGAGGTAACCCTTAGAAAAGAGAAGAAATGGCTATAATGCAACCACTTTTTACAGATATGGGGCTAACACTTTGTGTGATACCAGTTGAGAACCATTCACAACACAAAGTCCAAGGGACATATTATGTAAGAACTTACAATATTACATGTGATACATGTGCATAATGCTATTTTCAAGATTTGACCAAAAAAAAATCTGATCTTTTTGGATCCATGTCCTGGGTGACAGAGAATCTACACCAGCATCTGGCATACTGACAATATGCTTTCCTTCAAGGAATGCTGAACTTCAATTTAAATCTTCTTTATCTTTTATTGTGTTGGAGTAAAGCTAGCCTGGTGCTTTTTGCCATTTCAAATCATCAACATAAAATTTCATACAAACATATTTACATAATAATGCAGTCATAAACTGAACCGTAAAATTGCATTCTTAATTGCCAGCTTCACTTGTCATACACGTGCTAAAGAATTCAGCTGTTTTTCTTTTTCATTTCACACAGGCAAGTTCTAAGGAATGCCACAACCTCCTGACTAACAGTAGTTTAAACTTGTCCTAGAGGAGGGCATTTGTAAACCTGAATACTAAACTCACTGCATACTACTGAATTAACTCCTTTTGCCATCTGCAGAGGACATTTAGGGCTTTTCAATGATGCCAAATGAATAGGGGTGGGGCTAATATCCTTACAAAGATTAGGGAATTTAAAAAAAAACAACATTTTTTTCCTGGTACTCAGGAGGATATGGCCCAAAAAAAGGACTTGTTCGTGATCTGAAAACTACACCAAGTTCCCGTGAGCCCAGGCTGCGACTTTTCATTCTGTGTGTTTCTTTCGGGCACCAGATGTTCAAAAAGTAAAAACAACTTGACTGATCCACGAAGCAGTGTGACAAGGACATCTTTCTCTGAGCCCAAACAGGAAGCTCTCACATGGAACTCTAATGTGTTCACTTCTCTGTAAAATAGCTAATTCAAACCTGCCAACTTCACTTGTCCCCTTTCATGGAATTGCATATAAATGCACTTGAGTTTATTTTATGTTAATTAGAATGTGATGTACCACAGAATCTACATATGAGAATATATATATTTTTTACTTTTGAATGTGTCTTTAATTTCTAAATGACAGACTTACAATATAGGTTCATTAATACACTCGAAAATACATATTTCTGTTTTTCTATCTAAACAGTTTTAGTTTTGAAGTTTTATGCATTTAGCCCTTAGGATCCACTTTCTTTTCATTATGTTGTAATTGTAGCTGAATTATTATATATTTTTTTTATATTCAGTCTATTCTTTATTCATCCCCTGCTTCTCTTTTTTCCCCCAAATCACTGTGTTTGAATCAAATGCTATCTCCTGTTTCTAAATGTGCCTAATGTGCCCCTATAAATCCAAGCCAGCCTGACAGGGATGCTCTCAGGAGCAGCCAAGGTAAAAATGCTGCTCCAAAGGCATCCTAAAAGAGAATAATATCATAATGGAATCTAGCTGTGATAAGCACCTTTTTAGCCAGAGGCATTACACAAAGACCTGGGCATCTGGCAGGTGAAAATGGAAAAGAATTAAAAAATAACAGTTTGGGAAACCATTTCCTGAATATTGCTTATGATAGGGTTAATGGGCTATCAAATTTGTTTTCCTATTTCCTGGCTTCTGAAAATAAAAAGATGAGTGTCCTCATTCATCACATTTATTAGGGGTACACTGCAATGCAAGAGAACAATACAGATGTTTACAGACGACAGACACACAGGAAATATTAATGCTTAAATGGCAGAAAAGTGATGTGTGTGATGGATTTCTTTATCATTGTTTACCTCGGATAATGAATTTAAACAAAAAAAATAATCACATGTAAATTATTTTACCAAGATATTAGTTAAACAATTTTTTTTTCTTCCAGGATATTAAAACTTAATGAAGAATTAATGTGAGCTTTGTGAAAAAGGCACAAACAAACACACATACCAAGTAAATACTTCAAAACTAAATATGATTTTTCTTTTTCTTGAGGGCTTAAAATAACTCAGGTGTCTGCAGCATAGTATCCAGGCAACTGAGGACCACTAATATGGATTTCACTGGATCCATCCTCCTATTCAGTTACACAGGAGTGACCTGCACAAATGCGCACACATGAATACACACCTTGACATGTCTGAGTAGATTTTAAAGAGAATAAAGAAGATTAAAAGGGTAAAGTCAAGTGGAGTCACTTCTAGAGATGCACTGATTGCAATTTCTTTGACCGTTCCAGTTCTTGTAATGCTCTGACCTGTCAATTCACACATTTCTTTAAGAATGATAATTAACAGCATACAGAATATTTTGTTGAATAATTTCCAGTTAAAAAAACATCTTGACTGTGTTTTTTAACATAACGTTTACCATAAAATCAGGTTATAGAGGATTTTTTTTTCCATTTGTCACTGTTAATCCTGCGTAAGGTTAAAATACTTAATTGACTTTTTTCTTTGACAACCTAAAAAATAAGAATGCACCACTACACAGGGCAGTCTTTTTCTTTTCGTGAGTCAGATTGTTAAATAATCAGTTCAAGCCATTATAACTACCTGTGTGGGAAAACAAGAGCTTGATAAACCTAACAGTCAAACTTTTAAATATTTATTTACATTTGTTGTCTGGTTGCAAAAGATAGCTCTCATTAGGCTGGATTTGTTGCCTGTTTTATTAGGTTTTGGCACTGTAAAGGAAAAAAAAATAGCCTATCGCTGGTACTTTTGGTAAAATAAGCAGCCTTAATACCACTAAAGAAAATTTAGTTTCCATTAAGCACCTTACAAACATTACAATTAGCTAAGTTTGAGTCTTTACTCAGTAAAAACTTCCATATAGAAGGTGTCTGAATGCAAATCAAAGTTAACAGCTCAGTGAAGGTGCATTTACAGACAGAGTAGAAAAAGAAAATCAGATGTTTGAGGGCTTAGCTGTGGCGCAGTCACTGGTTAAGCTGAATTCTGGTCACCTGCTGAGCATTCGGTGCATTTCTGCTCCTTAAAGCAGCCAACAGAGCAACAGACTATATATCTGCCCCTGAATAATGCAAAGTTTAAAACTCTCTTCAACTTTTTTACCTTTTCCAGTCAAATAAAACTCATGAGCAAACAAAATTTAGACATCTGCGTCAGCTAAAAGCCCAGATGCATGTGTACATTTTTATTAGTTAGGTGGCTTTTTTTGGGGTCTCCAAAAGCTGCAGGAACCCATCACGGTCATGCTCCAAAACCCACACCACCTGGGACAGATGGTGTGGCATAAGCTAAAGCTTTTTGGCTATTAAGAAAGAGGCTCACAGGTGCTCCAAACCAAATTTTGTCTGCCTTTGCAAGAGTGTCATTGAAGTGATTTAACTAAATGCAAGCGCTTTATTATTTTTCTAGCTGAGTTCTGACAAAGAAACTGTGTCAACACGAGTTACTGCTGACGACTGTTCAATGAAAAGCTTAAGCTTTTGTTCCATGGATCTGTCGGCGCAGGTCAATGTTTCCTCTTTTGAGTACCCTGCTTGTAGAAAGACCGCCGCTGTCGCCATGGTAATATGAGCACCATCATATCAAATGTTAACATGAACGCACACTCCAAGTGTTCTCGCCCACTTCACAGTCACAGTTTGTAATAAAAAAAGAGGACAGTATGAGAACAAATTGAAAAAGGCTGCTGAATGGTTCTCACCTGAGTCAGAGCTGTACATGTAGACAAACTTGGTCCATCCGTAGTGGTCAATGACCCCCACCAGGGCATCCTGGAGCTCAGGCCTCAGCTGGATGACAAACTGGTTGGCCGTCTCTATGGGGAAGGACGGTGTGACAAAGCAGACGTGCAGCGCTCCGCAGAAGGACATGAGCATGTTGACAGTTTTCCTGTCATACAGTCCTATGATGGCGTACACTCCTTTGGAGAACTGCGAGCAAACTGGAAAAAACAACACAGAAAACAAAGGGTTTAGATAGATTATTTGCTAATGATTTAAATGTCCAGGTTACATTAGATGTAAAATCAGTCCATAAGGAACAAAGCCGTTTTTGGTTTGTTGCAAAATCTTGTAGGAGGTATGAGCAAGTGTGATCAAAATTGTATGATTCTCAGTCATGAGAACTTAAAACTGTAAATTTAACAATGACCTACGAACCTTTTAAAAAACCCTGCAAAATATTCCACAATCAATGGACCCAATTATCTGTGCATTAGTTTAATCATTGTATATTTTGAGAAGATTTTTACAGATTGTATTTGAGCATGTTCACCAGTTACAGGAGTGCAACATTACAGCTGGAGCACAGACTCATACGCGGACAAAATGTGATTGCATCAGTTGCACCACTTTGCAAAGGAATCCCAGAAGTGCTGCTCTGCTCTGCTAAAACACACACAGGCCCGCTATGTTTTTGGCACAACTCACATCAACCCATACAGACAAGATAAGCAAGCAGGAAGTCAGATGCAGAAATAAAGATTAAAGAAGGAAGATTTTGGTCAGTCTTTTAAATAAATGTTCAAACTCACATCACTAAAGTGTAATATGGCATCAACACAACAGAGGTATGACTCCAGGTCAGTTCGACATTCCATCAAATTGTACCTTTGATTGTCACTGAGTTCCCACATTTTTGGGTATGAAAAGAAGCTGTTTGGTGCAGGTCTCTTTGTACTCTCTATGTGCACATGGCTGTGGTGTTCAACCTTGGTCCTCAAGTGCCACTATTCTGCATGTTTTAGATGTTTCTCTGTTTTGAGAGAGAAACATCAGATTGACCAACTTCTTCGGAACTTGAAGACCTGATGAAGAGAAGGGAAACAATAAAATTATGCAGGATTGTGGACCTGAAGGACCAGGATTGGACATCCCTGGCATATGGTAAGAGCATGGGTGCAAAGTGGGAACCATTTTGTATCTAGCTGGTATGATATGTCAACTCCTGGGTACAGAATGAGGGTATGATGCTGCAGAGGCACAAACTGACCGGCACTAGATATGAGATTAATCATTTGTAAAACATTACATGTTACATGTCAGCACAGAATTTTCTTCTGATAAATACAACAAAAAAGCCATACGATGGTGTTTGGCAGGTAGAATGTTGATGACCTGATTTATCCCTCTTATAAACTTTACTTAACAAGGCAAAACCCTCTGATTGTGGTATGAGGTTGAACAGAGGAAAACCACATTCCTCATTAGTTGCTACAGACCAGTGTTGAAATGTTTGAATTATCAATTAGGCAGTCATTTCTAGATGTATAAAGGTTTGCATTTAGCATAAAGATATTTTGTGAAAATCAACACGGCAAATGTCAGGTTGATCAATAATGCAAAAGCTTAATTAAATTAAACTGAGCTGAACAATCAATGTCAACAAATCAGTGTTGTGAATACAGAAACACACACACACACACACACTAAAAAGATTGCTGATTTAAATAAACAAAGAGAGAAATAAGAGCGAAAGGAGGTTCACGCCTTTGGTAGGACTTTTTGAAGCCTTCCAATTAAAATCATGTTTATACAGCACCAGTGTGTGCCTTGCCTTCAGTGGAGGAGGTGATGGCAGGTTAGGAATAGAGAGGTTAATCAATGCATCCCCAGGGTTGCATTGACATTTTACTAGCTGCAGGAGGTGGTTTCCATCTCTCATTTGCTTTTCTCCCTCCATCTCACCATTTTCCTCCAACTCATTGTCTGCATGTTGCTTTCTTCACACTCCACCATGTCTTCAAATCACAAATTGATGTTAATAGCCTTCGTTTTTTGGAAGGTAGATCATGCTATCTTCACGCTTGCAGGTCTGGGCCGGGCTATTTTGTGCCGAGGCGATGGGTGGGCCTCACTTATCTCCATATTTACCAAACAGATTGAAATCCCTGCCTGATCCTCGCGTGGAGGCCAGCCTGCTGCTCAGAGCTGAAGGAAAGACAGAGGGGAGGATGGCCCGAACCCAAAACGCCTAACCTGCCACAGACCTGCGCCCTCCAGGCAGGCACGTGTGTGTGTGTGTATGACGGAGATAGAGAGAGGAAGAGGGGGGAAAAATAAAATTAAAAAAATCACATAAAAATGCATGCCCACACACATAAACACACACATATGTGGCCTCAAGAGCTCCAAAAGCCTGGTGAGTCACCCTACTTAAAGCAAGCCCTGAAATAGACATTTTGCGCCTCGCCACACTGACTCAGTAACAGAACTATCTTCCCTTCACGCTCTGCACATGCTCTTGCTCGTAAATGGATGCTTTTTCGGCTACTGCTTTCCACAAGTACGCATTACAATTTTCTAGGACCAATTTGAGAGGGGTCCTCCACGTTCTGCCTGGATGAAAGGTAATGAGAGCTTGTTTGACATTTTGTGCACTGTCCCATTACTCTGCCCTGCTGAATATAAGTCATTTCTCATACCTTAAAAAAAAAAAAAAAAGGTAGCCATGTGGCACAGACCTCCTGCTCCGAGCTGGCAAGAAAAACATGTATTTGTCTGACTCGACATGAGCGTGACACAGACCATTAGAGAAACCCAGCGGTCTGGATTCAGACAGCAGAATAGATCGGCAGCCTGGTGGGAGCGTTCTGCGCTCGAGCGGCTTGTTAGCACCGCTCCACATGTGTAACGGCACCGGAGTCGGGACGGAGAGACCTCAGGTGATCTTGAAGACCCCAGCAACACCTGTCCGCCCTGGCACACCGTGTCTCCTCGCCGCAGTTACAGCTGCCGTGGCGGCAGGACTGAGGTTGCCGGGGCAACAGTCTGTTTCTCTGGCAGGGATTACAGTAGCTCAGAGCTGCTAAAGGACTTTCGGAGGATGGGGTGGGAATTGCGACTGTTTGGACATTTTGTCACAATTAGCTGTTCCCTCTAGGAATTAGCAAATTTGTAAAAAAAAAAGAAAAAAAACTCTTGCATGGCTTTTCAAAATCCGTGGATAATTTCTGAAATAATGGAAGATCTCCGGTTCAGTTCCACTGTGTCACATTTGCATTCATACTCAAAACAAGTACGGGATAAAAACCCATTAGGAATGTTTCATCATTGTTATGAGAGGATATCAACTGAAAGAAAAGCTGTGGTGGTTCACTTATAAAAGCTTTAAATCTGTTTTTACAGTTGTTGCTGATGGTTATACTTAAAAAAAAACTCTGTTGGTTCTTTTAACTGTTTTTATAAAGTGTTATTCTGGGGAAAAGTTCAGTTAAAGCAAAAGTTCAAATGTCTTGAACTGGGGTTTTCTGGAAAGGGTATGAACAGATATTATCTTACCTGTTGTAAATAGCTTTTAGGATGGCTTCAATTTAGAAATATAGAGATTAGCTGACTAAATTAACAAGCTAAGGCTAGTCCGTGTAAGCCCAGAATCAAAGAGGATTTATGACATCTTAAAACTACTTCAATTGATTTATTTTTTTAATATAACAATTCATGCATTTACTATTTTATAAACCATTTTACTGTCATCAGTTTTGCATTACATGGTCATTTCAGCAGAAATATTACGATATCCTGCTAGAATTGCCTATTGTGGGACGATTCAGTCAGGGGGGAAACTGAATGAATGAAAACTAAGGTTTTAATAATTAAAAAAAGGATGACGGAGCAGCAAAACAAGCAGCATAAAAGATCAAATTAAAAAAACAACAACAACAGGGAAAATACTGTTAACAGGGAGCAGAAGTAAATCATATGATATAACAGTAAGTGTGACCAGGAGTATGAGCATGCTGGGAGGTGTGATTACTGAGTGAGTGCAGGTGCGGCTAATGAGCAGATGAACAGGTGTGAATGATTAACAGAAGTCAAATCTGACTGAGGGAAACACTGGTCAGTGACACGGGAGAGACGGGTAACACCATAAAATATTCAAATGAAAACACACTGAAACTCAGAACCAAACTAATAACAAACAACTGAAATAAATGCTACGCGGTAAACGCATGACAGTGCCCCACAATGCAGCTAGCTACCACTGCTAGCTGGAGCTGCTGCTGCTACCGCTATTCTGTGCATTATAATTTTACACAAATAACCATGTAATGCAACACTGATGTGACGATGTAAAAGTTCGCAAAACTGTGTTCCCATAAACCGCAGGAAAATGTTTTAAGCATTTGACTTTGGTCTTAGCCCTGCTTGGAGTGGCTATTAGCCAGAATTTAATTTTTTTTTTCATACTAAAGTCATTCAAAGAGCTATCTTTAACAGCTAGGACATGAATTGTTTATGGCTTTCACACCAACAGATTTCAGTAGATCTAAACTCCTGCTTAAAAAGTGTACTCTGGTTGTGATTTAACCAGAAGCATTCCCACATCTGCATGCAGAGTCAGGGCAGCTCAATGGAACTGGCCTTTTGAACCTTTTAAAACATTTTTCTGTGAACGAGCAAGTTTATTTGCATTTGCTGTGGACAAAATGTTTTAGGGCAAAAAAAAAAAAAAACAACTAAATAAAAAAAAGGGAAAAGACAACATTCAAATCCTAAAGGGAGTGATACCCGGCCAACAGGAGGAGCTGTCAGAAACAACTCGTGCAACTCAAGTCTTCTCTGTTCTCTGTTTCCTGTGCCCGGCAGCTGTTCCTCTGCTTAGCATGAGCCAAATATCAAATGACAGACGTGTCTGCGCCGGCTGCACAAAGAGGGCATGTTTGTGACAGTTTCTCCTGCATCTAAATTTCTGGATTATGGGGATGGTTCGTAGGGCGGGCGTGATGGGAGGGGAGGCGGCTGTTTGTTGAGCAGTGTTGCATCCTTCATATAAATATTTAAGTGTATAACTTCACTTTGACTTGACAAGTAAACAAAATACTACATCAAACTGCATTTTTGAAATGATGACGGATGAAAAGAACACAACCTCAATGTTTGACAGATGTTTGGGAATTGCAAAAAGAAAAAGGGTTTCGCGAACTCATGCTAATGAAGGCACCTCAAAGCAAATTGGTTGGATTCATATCTGCTTGAGCGCAATTTCAAATTTGCCAGAAATCTCGGCAAGAACGCTTGCAAAAGTCAAATGTTTCAAGGTGTCCTTGAGCGTGGTACCTGCCTCCCAGCTGCTCCACATGAGCTGCTCACTAACCCGAGTATCAGCCCGCAGTATTACAGAGCTGCTCCTTTGTGTAGGTGTTTGTGTTTCCTTTCTCCAATAGCTCTGCTTTCCCTGACATGTCAAACAACAGAAAGACCACCCACCCACTTTATTTTTTTTCACATTTTCAAAGGTTTACAGGAATCAGTAAAAATACAATGTGTCTCAACAAAAAAAAAAAAAACACTCTCCCACTCCCTGTCCTTGCACAAACATACATCCGAAGAAAAAAAGAAGGAATAAAACGGTTTTATGTTATTTCTCTGTCAAGGGATTGGTGTGCTATTATCATGTGCAACATTAAGGTCAGTATTTCAGAGGGAATTTCATAGCAGCAGGATGCTGAGTTCAGCTGCAGGGAACGTATACTGATTGGTGGGTTCAAGCTCAGTCATCCTGAAAGATCATTTTTCTGATATAACTGAGGTCTGACATGCCGAGTGAATCAACAAAATAGGACACAGATTAAAATCTCTTATCTTAATCATTGATCTGCTGTGTTCATTTCTACGTTCTGCATGTTATTTATTGTAAAATGCAAGAATAAACCTGTTTACCTATAGGAAGAAATTGTGTTTTTTTCTTCAGGGCATCACAGAAAACGACATTCCTCCTCCACCACTTGATAACCCTGTTAGACTGATTCAGACACCCCATTTGTACACTGATCCTCAGTCCCATAGCGACAGAAAGGTTTAAGATGCCCATCCAATGTCACCTTTACACCACAACACCGCAGGTTTCAGACAGAATCAACGCTCGGTGAGGTCAAATCTGCTCTCTGTTTTAGCACAGCTAAGACCGAAAAAGCATCAAAATGGAAAATTAGGAACGATACATCTAAAAACAGCATGTGGCATTTTTTCTTTCCATCTCACAAAAAAAATTATTCATCTGATGTATTTACAAAAATAGTCCAAACAGTCCAGAACTCACATTTAGGAGGACAAAAACCCAAGAATTAGCTTTGTGTTCTTTAGTCAAACTACTGGCAATATCTGCTGATAGCACTGGTAAAACTGGTAGCTTCACTGTAAGCAATGAAGCAACCAGTTTCACCAGCACAGTTCACCATACAGTAATATTTCAGGAATTGTATCACAATAGCTGTCAGTAAAGACATTCTATGGATCAAGTCTGCAGGTTTAGAGGATTTTTGGCTTGGTGTTCTCAATTAATACTTTCAAAACAGATTTCTCATTAGTTGGCTGGAAAGTGATATCAAAACTAATTATTATGGTTTTAATTTTCTCAACAAACGTGGTTAGAAAAAATAAGAGCCTAAGTTAGATTTACATCCTCTTCACATTGGATTAAGACCCCACTTTGCTCTACACAACCTATTCGAACATGTCTGCATTGTTAGAAATCCGAAAACCCTCCTTCAGTGTGAAGGCAAACATGAGGGTGCTTCTCTCTTACTTCCTAATATTTCTTAATTTTTTCTGAGTTTTTTATGTTCCCATAATGACTGTCAAGATACAGCACATGCTACACAATAATAGATCACACCATGCAAGGATGATGCTATCTGCCCCCTATGTGCTGGGTTGGTTCTATGACCTTGTCACGATCACGATCATAGCCTAGGCACAAATCCAAACTGACTTTCAAAGTCTCAATGACCAAGCCAGGGCAAGCAGGCCTCATAAGGAATATACAGCCATCTCTGACCACAAGCTCCACTCTGGACATTAAAACACTGCCACCGTGATGATAAATCACCACAACCTCAGCAAAGGTTTTGTGCATGCTCAAAAACCATTGTGGACCTATCACACATAACAGAGAGCTCAGTGAATTCCTAATACAAACCTGAAGACCTCAACAGGACCCTGCAAAGACCCTCCATGCTCTGGGTGATTTTTTACAATGTAGCAGGGTCATCGTCCAGTCTGACAGCAGCCTTAGATTTATGTCTTGCAGTCAAAATTCTAGCTGAACTATTTGTATCGACTGACTAATAGATTAACCAACTTCAATAAATTTACAGATGTGTTTTAGGTGAACATACAGTATATCGTTCAATTATTCTTAGAATATTAATGGCAGCACTGATCGGTTTACAAGAGTTAAGGCTTTTTGTGAGATTTATAACATTTTAGGAAACAGAAGCATAATGTTAATGCTTTTCTTGGCTTTTGCCACAAATTTCCTACCTAAAAAAGAAATAGTTAAGGATGGTAATCTATTCAAATAATCTTGTTAAGTCATGCTGAATGCTGAACTGTATGACTTTTTGCTGCAGGAGAATCAATGACTTCTCAAAGATCCGACAGAGATATCACTGCAACATCAAGAGGAAATTAAGGACCGGTGTTGACACTCTAACTATTATATTTGGGCACTAAATATTTAGGGAATAGGATCACGTAAAAGAGAACGTGGACGGATCATGGCTGACAAAAAGACATCTGTTGCAGCAGCAGTCACACTGTAAGACGTTCCCTGAAGATTTCTGACACTGTTTGATGTTTGTCGGTCCTAATGGGCTAAAGGTGATACTGTCACACTGAATGCCCACAAACCACCAATTCAAACTTTCAACCAGATTTTCTTACCATTTTTTTCACAACTAAAGGTTTTGTGTACAATGAATGAAAATTGCACTGTGAACCCAACTTTAAACACGAATGAGTCAGCAATGACTCCCATTTTATTTTATGAGATATACACTTAAACTCATGTTTTAGCTCAGTGTGTTTATTAGAGGAGTCAGTACTTCTGCGTGATTCAATTCTGCCCCTTCATACTTTAGAGTATAAAGTGAACGAGTTAAATGAGTGCTGATTTCAGTGTAAGTAATTATCTAGTTGGTGACAAATCCTGAAAAATAGTGTGAATGTCAAAAGCTGAAGGCTAACATGTTAACAGAAGAGAAATAAAAAACAAAAATTTCACTTGCGTTTTTGTGGCTCAAAAATCTGTACTTAAAAATCTAGTTTTCCTCTGCTAAGAGTGTCCACTGTGTTTAATGGAGCACGGAGGGATACTGCTGCTGGTGTTTATCTCAACAGCAAGAAGTCCAGAGTTACTGTGTGTGACACTTAAACAGTGACTGCGGTGTTCTTTGTGCAGATGTTGTACTTTTATATGCAAGAAAGAGAAAGTATTTTCTTATTTAAGGGTGACTAAAATAAAAGTTTGTAATCAGAACAAAGAACAAATCTCTTACTAACTTGGTGGTTGACTGTTTAACAAAATACTAGTGAATTTTCAGTTTCCCTGTTTCATTTCTGACATTGCAAAGTCAAGACATTGTACATTTTTGTCATATTATTATTATTTTTAATATCCATTTTTGCTTAATAGGTCTACATGTTTTGAAAAAGAACGCAAAGGCTTTCCACTTTCCAATACTGCATTACTTTTCACATTTAAAGAACATTTTGATAACGAGGATACCAAGCAATGAAGAATTTTGAGTTTTACTGAAATGTTCCATCCAGTTCTTCCTGTAAACAGGTCTTAAGGCTGGCATAGAACGAGGCCATCATTGGATTTTTTATTTCAAACTTCATCACCTATCGTAAACGCGTCAAGAATGAAGGAATGCACGTCTAGAACCCGCACTCCGTTTTACCTGCAACAAGAATGCGGCTTTGCAAATAACTGTTGAAAAATACGAGGACATCCATCATCTTGAATTCTGCTCGAAAATGTAACAACAATCTGTAAGTAGTGGTAAAAAATACAGTAAGTGTAAAATATTGTCCTCAGAGACTCCGAATCAACCAACATGTATCATCGCAGAGCCTAGTTTCTGAACTTCCTGCTGATAATAATCTGGTTGGTCCTTTCAGTCTTCGGTCAAGGGCACACAGCGTCCATTTCTTCCAAAACATATCTGGAATACTAATTTTTCTGACTACAGTAGCCATTTGCACTGTGTGATGGTCCATCCCAGAAAGCCAAGAGCCCAGAGAAATCAACACCACCTCTGAACAAGGTTAAAATAAAACTTCTGTTTTACACTCTAAAGCTTTAGATGACATTTAGAAATATGACTTGCTTGACAAAAAAAAATCTTGAATCATTTCTTGCCTTTATGGTCACATCAGCTGTTAATGAAGAAGCCGGCTGAAAGGACTGGAGCTTGTCCAACTAAGATATTATCCAACTGTAGAAACACATGTATGCAAATCTCCTCTAATCTTTCTTAAGAACATTGTTTTAAAATTCATATATATATTTTTTGTGGAATTGCTGGCAAACTGTAGATTTTCTGCTCCTCAAAGATTTAGTATCAAATCCTGCAGTCATGAATAAAATCACTTGTTAACCTCATCTATTTGAAATAGCAATACTTTTTTCATTACTAGCTGTCAGCTGACCCCCTTTTATGCTTTTATGTTTTTACTCATTGAAAATGTCAAATACATATAAGTACACAAATAATGATTAAGAAGTTGATGAGGCAAACTAAGAAATAGTTTGAGTTCATGCTGTCTGCAGTAAAATAAAAATAAAGCATTAAAATTGTATACATCTTTGTGTATTTTTATTTCTTTTCTATTACTTTTATTTTTCATTAAATCACAGTTTTTTGGGGTACTTGATTTTGTGCATTTTTTCTATTTCCTACTACTATACTTCCACTTCACTATATTGAGAAAACTTTTTTTTCAACACCAGTGCCTTAATTTGTGTTGATATTTAGTTACTAATTGTATTTTTATGTTTAAATTTTAAACATCAAATTTACAGTGAGTTTATTTTTCTATTTTTTCTGGTCTACAACTCCATCCACTATAAATATTAGCTGAAAAGTTAGAAATAAGCCCAGTTATGTTTGTCTATGAATTTTGAATCCTCTGTAATCACTTCCTTTAGTCGGCAGCTCTTCTTCTGGTTGCACTTTATGCGTTTAGTGGTGTTTTCTTATTAGCAACACCTATTGTTCAGATGTAGAACTGAAGAAACACTGGTAGAAACAGCAACAAACCCTTTTAATTGTGCTTCATCCTGTTTATGTGGATTAACTAATATTACAAAACTAAAGGTTTGTTTTTATTTTTAATGTAGAAATTACATTTTGCTGCTCACTGTTGAGTTGCTGAAAATGTGTTAAACACCTGCTGCTTGCTTTTTTATTAATTTGAACCAGGCTTAATGTCTGTGCACGGATTGTTAATTGTAAGTTATGTTTTATATATATTGTAATATTAAAATAAGTCCTGTTTGCCAACATTCATTTTTTATGAGATACGAAAAACTAACTATCCTTTGTGCAAATCCTCTTTTGTATTGTATTGTATTGCACTGAATCTCAATGTGTTGATTAAAAACTCGTATTGAATTGTACAGTACAATGACTGAGGGCTGAATTGTCATGTCATATTGGTTTTTGCTGCTCGTGTATCTTCAATGAATCAGACTGTTGGCAGTGTAATAAGCTATGTACTCTATTGGCCACAGACAATAGATGCACAAACCTACTTCTCACATATACTGTAGTTTCCTAAATGTTCTTTGCAAGGATGATGACAGCAGCAGGGCTGCTGTTGCTGTCCCATCAAGCAATAATAGACACCACCTCAAAAAGGTGCAAGGTCACCCAATCAGCCACCAAGCACACTGATGGGAGATAAACACATGTGACAACAGACACTGGAAGACGGCACAGTTATCCTCCACTCAGCCACCCATGGCTAATAACTGCCAGATAATGCGTGTAATAAAGAACAGAGAGCATGTTGTGGTCCCACTGGTCCCATCCATCTTCTGCAGAGCTAATCAGCTATGCTAATGAAAGCCGGAGCAAAAGAAGTCAATAACTGATTTACTCATTACACGTATAAAAGTGCTCAGAACAAAGAAGGCAGATGCTCCATGCACCCAATACAGTGCCACACACACACTTACACACACAGCTTGGGCTCGTGTAGAATCCTTCAGGTGACGGGTTGGCCCAGTCTGTGGACCCTCCAACACAGTATCACTCACACACTGCAATCAATCTCCCTCTGTGCAGAGAACAGGGAACCAGGGGACCGAAACACAACTCCTACCGGGATCTGAGTGGAAAACGTCTCCAGACCCAACTGAGTGGGAGGGCTTCACTCTGTGAGCAGTTTTCTGTGGGATCTCTTGCAAAAGACTTGGAAAATCTGCTCTCGTCATTTCAACCAACACACCCAGTGATGACGTGCCAATGTAGCGGAACGAGATTATTTCATCCGTGCAGAGTCTAAGAAGTGAGCACAGGTACTGACTAAAAAAAAAAAATACACAAAACATGTTTTGAAGTCTTTTAGGTGGGGAATGGGTTGAGCTTCACTGCTTTCCCATCGCTCTAACATGCCCCCTCGGAGTGTTTCGCTCCATGGAAGTGTATTTGCCATTTCTGGGTATAAACAGCTTTAGCTCCAGAAGCTCAAGTAAGATATACTGTGTGTGTGAGAGCAATAAAAAAGTATATATACATATTTTTTTTGCTACTGTTCTTCTTGATGTTTTTGTATGTGTGGTAAAAATAGGAATAAAGGAAGAGAAAAAGAAATGAAACCAAGACCGAAAAATTGAGAAAAACAGAATGGAGTAGGAAAGGAAGATACTGAATTGTGATGATTCAACCACAAAGCTTGTATTCGTTAAAAAGAGAGTAATGAAATGTTAAAGTGAAATCTTTTAGACTGTGGTTCTAAGGAAAGATTATGCAGATAGCTCTTTGAACAACATCAGCTTGAAGAAATAGAATTTAATTCTGACAGGATTGATGAGGTAACGGTTAATCCAAGGTCAAAGTGGATTGCTGACTTCTTAAAAATATTCCAATCTAAAAAATGCCATAGCAGTTCATGCAAACGCCCAATTTATAAACCTTTACAACAGCATCAGTTTCACATTACATGTTTATCATCACCTCTCACAGGCACTAGCAGCAGCTAGCTAGCAGTGTAAAGGTTTATTAATCAGTGCTAGAATCACCTGCAATGACCTTTTTGAGACTGAAGTTGTTTCAAGGCAGCAGCAGTCTGATTCGGTCTTGGCCCGACTTGGAAAAGCTGTTAGCTCATCCTTCTGTTCTGTTATAAACTCTATTTCTCCAAACTGAGGTCATTCAAAAATCTATCGACAACAGGTAAAATATGTTGATGATCTTGCCGCAGTGCTCCACTTCAAAAGATCTGGTCTATCTCTTTAACGACGATGATCCAAAAAGGAAGTGAGCTCTGCACATGGAAGAGATGGCGGACACAATGTGGATAAACAGAAGCATTAGTGCCTGTGAAAGGAGATGATAGAGAGAACGCTGCGAACAAAGAGAGCAGATGCCAGCCTAGCAGTGGGAAACACAGGAACCACACCGTGAAATCTCGATCTCTCCCATTTCCTCTAAGTAATAAAACAATGGCACCGAATCGCCTCATTTAATGGGTAATCGAGGGTGTGAGAGCACTCCCCTCAGCTCTGCACATCTCTGTCTTCTTGTGTCTCAGTCTCTAACCCTCTAAAGCCACATCATTGTCTCTGCTCCTCAACGTTTCTCCCCACGTTTCCAATCTGCTCTGCTGCGGGGGCCCCTGCTGCCTGCTGAATAAATGCTTACCTGGGCACCGGGTCAGAAACACAACCCAGACCAACTCCTGTCAGGGGGTACGGAAACTCCAATTATCGGCTTAGCAATCATCCCTTCGCAATTATCTCCCCATCTGGGTATCAGTGTCGACAGGTGCAGAGGGACGGTCCCACTCGCACACCTTCATTTCTCCGACAGAGGAAGAGATGGAGGTGGGTATGCAGAGCGAGAGGAGCCGAACACACAACCTCCTCGCTAATTCCTTTGGAACCTCGGCATAAATTAACAACGGTCTTCAGCAATTTTCAGCCAAGCTGCTGGGAAATTAAAGTGTTCATTGTAGACCTGAGCAGAATTTATGAGCTCTGACTTAAATGCTGCATGTGTCGCCTTTCTTTTCTTAAATGAAGCTGCTAAAAGGAAATACTGCAACTCTAATGTGTTTGTGAGGTTAAACCGTGATTTGAAAAGTTTTTTGATTGAGAGAAAACTGACCAAAAAAGAATTAGAAAAAAATTATTTTGGTTATCTAACTATTAAAACTCATAAATTACAGTTTTAAAGTAAAGAAAAGCAACAAATTTAGCCGTTTGAAAACAAGACTTGGAAAACCAATACATCCATAAATAGAAATTCATTTATTGGGCTTGTTATCTTATCAATGAAGACTACAAACATTGCATTCATGGGTTTTTTTTTCTTCAAAAGCAAAAACACAAGCGCAAAAGTGTTTTGAAAATAATTAAAATGTGTTTTAGGAATAATGGTGATGCACAAAAATTGTTGCCATTATAGATATTTTTAATTTGAAACTGACATAACAAGTATAGACACCTTAGAGTGTGTGTGCCACAGTAAAAACTGGCTGCTTTTATTTACATGTTTATCACCCTCTGTTGAAAGGCAAAAGGCAGGAGATAATGTCTCTGCTTGTGTCTCTGTGTTTGTTTGTCTGGGGTGTTGGCAAAATTTCTCATGAATCAGTGGATTTAAATGAAACTAGTTATTAGATGTACACTGACAACCAAATAACTTGAGGAGTCAACCTAATTCAAGATGGCTGCCACAGCTAATCATCTTTAGCAAACACAAGTGGTTATAACTCAGTCAGCTGCACAGATATTGAGCTAACATTGGTGTGGTAGTAGCTGAGAGTCATTCTAAACAAAAAACTAACAAAGTTCTAACAAAATGCAAAAGATCTATGTTAAAAACTTTGCCATTAACTATTGGAGTCAACCTTGTTTATTTGTTAAAACAACAGGACTTAAATGAAACTCTCAGAAAGCAATATCATTAACCTTTGGAGTAAACTCAATTCAAGATGGTCGCCATAGCTAATCAACTTGGAAAACATAAACCAAAAAAAAAATGGGTGTAATTAGGTGCAAAAACAACAAAACAAGGGGAACTACCTCAGATGGTTATAAGGAGTGTGAACAGGGGTCTTGTGGGCCAAAAACACGTTAACATGTAATCACTGCCAAGTCACTACCAAACTACTGCTTTGCTTTTCTAATATCCTGATTTTATAACCCTAAAGATTTCTGATAGAAGTCACAATACACACATATGAAAGAAAACAAATGTTCACTCATATTCATCCTCTCTGTACCTCAACAAATCACCAATACGAAGATGTGGGCAAAAAAAGTACATTTATGTAAAAGGATTCAAAATTTAAAAAACGATGAAATAGAGCTGTTCTGTTGGCTGGAGTAGTACACCTTTGTGGAAAGGAGTACAGCGCCAGTGCAGAGACAATTTCCATGACAGTTCAATAGTGATAACTCTCTGCAACAGTAGTTTGCAGCGTTTTCACATCACCTTTCATTATCAGCTCTGCTAGCCTGGAACTTTGACTGAGGTGGCTCCAATGAAATGCGTACCTACAATGCTGCAATGAGCAAACTGAGTCGAGTTGAGCGTTAAGTGAAAATAAGGCTGATGACACAGTAGCTACAGAAGATACTGGAAAAATGACAACAGCAGTAGAGGCATGCTTTGTAAAACTTATGCCTCTCAACTGAATTCAAATTCCACCTCAAAGGTGAAAATCTAACGTGCAAAGTCATCAAATAAGACCACGACACAGAAACCCGCACAATCTGATAAAAGTCTATTATTGGGGTCATTTTCTTCTCTTGTTTTCAGGTTTTAGATTAACCAACATAAACTGCAGATTCTTTAATGACTGTAGCAGTTCCTTTTCACTAATTTTAATAACTTGCAATAAAATAAGAAGAAAAGGCGTGCAGCATTTATAGCTCATGAATTTCATTAGCATCTAACAAGCAAGCTGCCGAGCTTTAGCTTCGCCTTCTTCACTGAAAACAGGTCCTCCTTCTGCTGGTGATCCGTCTCCTCCTACTGTGAACTAGATGGTAACAATTATGAGCGATAGGTTTCAGTGCAAGGAACATAACCCCCCCACNCCTCCACACAGACCCACATGCACACACAAATAATTCACAGTGCATTTAGAGCAAGTGATATCACAGGGAGCATTTTTGAGTTGAAACAACATCTAAACAACACCTTTCACATAGTCTAGGATAAATTTGTGTTCAGTTTGTTGTAAAAGTGAAATTTTTATTGGTGTTTAAATTTTGCCCTTAATGTTAAATAGACATCTAGATTTAGCCAAAATGGTGTATTGCCCCTCTACGGTTGAGGATGAGGATGCTTCAAGTGGAGCAGTTTTAGTATCCTGGTATCTGAATCAGGGATCCTCAGGGTCTAGACTCTGCTATGTGCAGATGGTGGGGTTCTGTCGGCGTCTTCCACCTTCAGCCTGGACTGGGGCAGTTCACACCTGAGAGTAAAGAGTTTTTGATGAGAGTCAGGTCCTCTAAGTCTGAGTTCATAGTTCTCAGTCAAAAAATGTTAAAATGCTACCCTTGGGTTGGGGGTAAGTCTTTGCTTCAAGAGGATGAGTTTAAGAATTTTGGTGTCTTGTTCATGAGTAATGGCAGGCTAGAGCAGGAGATGGATAGGTGGATTGTGGCTTTGTCTTCAAAGATCTCACTTCAGTTGTCTATCTACATTCCTCATTCACGGCTGTGAGATAAGGATTATGCCCATAAAAACCACATCCCAGGTAGAAACAGCTGATACAAGATTTCTCCCTAAGCTGGACGGAAGTCAGAGCTGCAGGTTCTCGGCATCAAAAAAAAAAAAAAAAAAATCAGCTGAGATGGTTCAGATATCTGATTAGGATACCTTTCAGCCACCTCCTTTTGGAGGTTTTTCATGCACGTCTTACTAGGATGAGACCCAAGGGCACACCCAAAACTCACTGGTCAGATTCTGGTCTGGGAACACATTGGGATCCCCCAGAAGGAGCTGGAAAGTGTCTCTGGAAGGAGGGATATCTGGATTTTCTTTCTGGTACGGTTACCTCCATGACCTGACCTTGGATAAGCAGACAATTTGGCCAAAACTTATAATAAACAAATATTCTCCATGTGGGTTTCAAAATCAAGTTCTCCACCTTTAGGTAAATCTCTTATCCCACTCAGGTAACCAGCCACACTGATAAGACAGCAATTCATGTTGTAATTAGTACACAAACACAAGGATATAACGACAGCGTTGGCACTTTAAAAGTGGGTGAAAAACTAGCATACTTAGATGTTCAGATGACAAATCAACCTTTTCAGTGAGTGCTGAAATCCCTGCTTGGGCTATCTGGCATTTTTGCAAAATTTACAGACTTGAATTACATTTACTGCTCAATATGTTTTACATAGTTTTAGTTATTTGTGTGTTATATAAATAAAGTTTTAAAGGCTGAACTGCTTGGGCTAAAATTAAATTTAGTCAAAGATTTTCAGGAATAAACGAGGCATTCATCTAGACTCAATGTTGAAATCACATTTATCGCCCAATAAGTTTAATATATTATCATGTTGTGTTGCTTTTATTTGGTACAGGTGAATGTAAAAATGCATTTCGTATCAAAAAACACCCCAACTGCTGCTTCTGTGGGCTAATGTTTCAATGTGAGTTATAATGTGCTTCAGTCTATGAGTTCTTCCTGTTTTGTGTTGTGCTGTCTGTGTTTCCAACTTAAAGTAATAGTCACAAGTCTGATATCAAAGCAAGCCGGTCGTTTAGCTCTGTAGGCGTCTGTGCGAACGAGTCTTACACTGTCACCATCAGAGCAGATGCACGTCACACTGTTTTATATGCTTGTAGGCTCTGCTCCTCATTAAAGTACACAGAAGCTCCCAAGATGTGCCATGTGACAAAAGAGAGACTCCGCTTCTGCCTTTACAGGGGGAAAAAAAACAACAACAAAGGAACATGACAGCTGCCACCATCAGACACCCGTCCCTCCACCCCACAGCACAAATGCTGGTCCTAATCTTAGAACAACATTGTTTTTTTTAATTGCGAGCCCTCAACGTCTCGGCTCAGACCTCCACGTCCCGGCTGCCGTTCCCTCCAGAGACGACAGATTTGTTTTAACTACTCGGAGACCTTGTACGAACACAGAGGAGGATTCACAGGACGTTCTGAGGTGAACACATCCAAACAACACTGGACACAGGCATCATTAACAGGTGTGTGTCTTTTTGATCAGATTAGATGATTAAGATTAGATTCTTGGGTTCACAGCAAACTTCTAAAACCTGGATGGCCACTGGGGTTGCTTTTATGTGAGAAACCTGTCTGTGTGAGGAGATTGGATGACAGGTTGCTTATTTTCTTTTCCACAGACATTTCTCTCTTCCTTCCCTGCTGCCCTGTGTGTGCATCATCTCTGCCATTACTTCACAGAGCAACACAAACACACAAGCCACAGAAACAATCTCCATTTCTCTCCTGCTGCACACTCCATCACTCTGCAGCATGGGGAGCAGTTTTGGCTGATCTACATTGATTGCTGTGGGCCATTCCCAATCCCTGGCTCTCTGTAGAAAAAATAAATAAATAAAAAATAGAAAAAAAGTACAAGCTTTCTCATTCATCAAACCAACACCTGGCAAAGTCTAGCCCAAGAGAATGTTCCTCCTTTTTCTTTTACCTTATTTTTTTTTCTCTCTCTGTCTCTTTTTTCTCTTTATCTCCTTAACAAATAACAGTCATGTCCCGAGCAGTCAGGAGAGACTGGTGATCTCCTGTTTGTCTTCTAAACCAAATTCAGCACAGAGAAATCCTTTTGAACGTGCAAGCTTTGAGGAAGTCAGTCGCCGCAGCTTTAACTCGGTGACTTACACAGCGGCTACACAATAAAAAAACAACACCCCAGAGCCTCACTGACACCAGCCATGGGGCCTAAAATGGCAGCTTAGCCTCCAGCCCTCCCCAGCCTCTCATCTTAACGCTTTCAGCCCCAACCAAGACGCTCTGTTCTGGGATGCTGTTTTCCCCTGATGGTGGAAAAAAAAAAGACTGGAGAACAATGAGTGTACAGACAGAAATGTTGAAAAACAAAACAAAAACTCAAAGGTTTTTTTTTTTCTCTTCCTTCTCCAGACAGATCTTATATAAATCTGAGTATTTTGAAGCATTACAGCTCTTAACAGAATCAGTTCAATTCTCTTGTTTTTTCTTGCTGTTTTTGCTCTTTTTTATTACATATTTATGCTTAAAAGTCCATGGAGTGATAGCTTCGGATGTGCTGCATTGAATAATACATTAAATGCATCTGCTCAAGCTCTGTCTTTTGTTAGTTATTGTGTGTGTATGTGTCTGTGTGTGTGTGTGTGTGTGTGTGTGTGTGTGTGTGTGTGTGTGTGTGTGTGTGTGTAAAAAAAAAGAGAGCAAGTGTAGAAGCAGAAATGTCACAAAGCAATCACACCAGCGAGCAAACGACTCTGCTTAGCAGTCGGACCACTGATGAGGAGAACCCAAACCAGGTAAATGCTGCAGAAAACACAATACTATAGCATGTATTCTCTCAAATATGTTAAAGAATGATCTTCTCTTGTTGCAATTCGGCTTATTTCTTTGAGTGTAGTCATTAAGCTACACCGCTCCAATGAAGTCTGAAGGGGATTGTATTGTTAAGCAGCTCTGAAATATAGTGATTCTCAATTTCAGGGTCAGAATACCCCAACGGGTCTGCGAAGAATTGGTGTGATGAGGAATTACACAAGGATAATTACCCTATACAAGTAAATTCTGTTCTAAAAAATGACACAATATACCTATTAGGCTGACCTGATTAGAATCCACAAACACAAAAAGCTTAGGTGATGATTAACATGTTTGTATGTGACAAACATATGTGTCTGGTAAAGTCATTATTTGTTTTTGTATCATTTTTTGGATAATTAATTTACAATTCAAGTGATTTAGGCTGCAATTTTATATTTCTTGTCAGAAAAAAGGGGAAAAAAAACATTTAATTCTGTTTGTTTTTAAACAAATCATTAATTTTAAAATGTCCAGAAGGACATAAGGGTATCTTGAAAGGTATCTTTTGAAATAGGGTTCTTTGTAAAAGCTACAAGCAATTAATGTCTTCCCTGTTGTAGATACTGTAGCTCTTTCATTGGACTCAGTTTAGAGGAATGCGATCTCTGGCCAGAGTGAAGGCCAGACAAAGTAGGACTGCTGCTGTTTCAAATCAACTGTAATCTTCATTTTTTTGTGGTTTATTCAAACACCATTTTCTAATACTTTAAACTGACATCAATTTGTTTTACGCAATTATTTAGATGTGGTTATCTGCAAGTACTAATAGCAGCAGCAGCAACTGTAGCACTTCCAGTATAGCCCTGGGGACATCTGGCTGGAATATCATCATATTTCTGCTGAAAAAATTGTGTAATAGTCGATGGTTGGTTTACAAAAGATTTATAAAAAATAAGATGTTGTAAAATGTATGAGACTGGAGTATTTCTAAGATTCAGAATGTGTATTCCTCCAAACTGAGTCCAATCAAAGATCTATATATAAGAGGTAAAATAATAATTGTTTATAACTTTTCTGCAGAATAATACTTCAAAGAAGTTAAACCATTTCCACAAAGCACCTTAGGTCAAAATTAAAATGTTAGGAAAAATTGATCTATTGCACTGAGGCCAAAAGTAAACTCAGTGGTAATCTCTTTCGAGATAAAAACCTAATTTAATTCACTCTACACAGGTAGTAAGTTCACACACAACCATGCACACACACGCACACACAACCTGAACACTGCAGATAGCAAGTGTTGACACAATTGTGTGCCGAGCAATAAAACTGATATGCTTGGTTCCTTGGGTGAATGGTTACAGAGCTTTTCAAAGAATAAACTTATACCGTTTGTCGTCAGAGTCGTTCTTGGATGTCTGCAAGCCAACAAAATGAGATCCAACGCAACCACAGTTTTTACAGGGGAAGCCAGTTAAGTTAAAAAAAATATTATAGCTAGTTTACCATTTGTTGCGCATAGCTGTCCTGGCTACATGGGTTTTCTCTAATTACTCCGGTTTCCAGACCAAAACCATGCATGTTTGGTAAACTGGCAACTTTAAATTTTCACTGGTTGTAAATGTTAGCATTGATGGTTGTTTGTCTCATTTGTATCCATGTGGCCCTGTGATGGACTGGCATCTGTCCAGGGTCTGGGGCTAGGCACCAGCTCTCTGAAACTGTGAACAGGGGAATGAGTTATGGAAAATTAAGAGATGGATTAAGCCAGAAAGTTGGAAGACAAATAATCCTCCAGAACTAACACTATACTGTGGGGAATTTTCTGGCTACCAAACTAAAATGTCAGCTCCGTCTCTTTTTGTTCTCTTTTATACTTGAATAGAGCATGATTTCGTAATTATTAATATGATATCGTTTTGGGTGCTTTAAGGACACATACAACCGCAGCCATACACCATCCATTACCACCAACAAACACTTGAAATACCTGTAATTATCATAAATGTCAGACCCTCCCCTAGAAGTGCCTCTGTCTGAACACTGTACTTGATATAAACCTAAACACATCTGATCAACGAGCTGGAATTCATACATGTCCTTTGCACATGCCCTAGAAGGAAGCATACCCCACCCCCACTCCCCCATCTGTGTTCTCATTGATCGGCTGGACAGGCTTCCACACAGAGCCCAGTCCATTGATTAAGGATGCCTCATAGATCCTCTCCGAGCCGTCTTCTAACTGACCCCCCACAGGCCCGAAGAAATACAGCCTCCTGCATCACTGTGACACCACAAATCGTCTTTTCCACGAGCGCTAATTAGTCCTAATGTGAAGTTTACTATCAGGATGGACGCCGGATCAAATGCCACTCAGTGACTTGCAAAAGTTGAGCATAAATTTGATTTGAAAGAAATAAAAAAAAAAAAATCCCACAATCTGATGCACTGCCCGGTGAGATATTCGGCAGATAGGCCGAGAACAGCCAAAAGCTAAGATTCAACCACACGAAGGACATCAAAGTGAAAAGTAGATCATATAGGAGCAAGCCTGCGGGGGCTCTGACATGAAGCGAGTGAATCAGTGATGTCCGTGTTATAAACCAAGTCTAAAGCAGATTATGGTAATATGAAATCAAACTGAAGGGAGGGTGGGGAAGGAGCAGTGACTAATATTCTACATTTACAAACAGCATTCCCCTGCGAGCGCTTTCACTGACAATGCCAAAACAAAAGGATGTAGAGAAAACAAGCCATGGTGGATGGCAGCAAAAACAAACCACTGGTTGTGTGATCTAACCCGGTTTATCTCTCCTCATTGTCCTCGTTTTCACCTCTGCTCCTTTTAAAGCCGTTCTCCCACTCCTCCGCACACACATAAACCCAGTGACTCTTTATCCACACATCTTCAACTAATCTTTAGGCAGGTGCCAGCGATCGTGTATTAGCATGTGTGTGTGTGTGTGTGTGTGTGTGTGGTGGGCGGACTTGTGACTGAGGAAGTGGCTGCTCATAAGAGCCAGCTGATGAGTATCGCCCTCATCCGGAGCTCCATTCAGCCCTCGGCACAAGGGTCTATTCACCCTGCTGCTTTTCACACCCATGGAATCCCCCCCCACCCACACCCCCACCACCACCACCTTCACCACCACTACACACACACGCCCAAAGGGCACGTTCCCGCACTCATACACTCAGAGGTGAGCTGTCACTCACTCAGACATCCTACAGAAAAATGCAGAAACGCATAGACTCCTCCACACAGGCATGCTAAATAGAAATCCAAGTATAGATACCCCCCTTTATTTTTTGTTTTGTTTCATCTGACTCATTATAAGCAAGCCCCGGAGCCCCATCCCTCCCCCACAGACACATCTCTATAGCTTCCTCGTCCAAATACTCTTTTAGAACAAGTGACATGCAGCAGGACGAGGTGTCAATTCCATTTTAGTCATCTCCCTCTGCTTTCTGAATACTTCTGACATGCACATACCAAAACCCACAATCATACCCATGGACAGCAGTGATGTGTCTGACATGAGGGAGGGAGGGAGGGAGGGAGGGAGGAGGGGGGGGATGAAAAGATGTCAAATCTGAGCAAGAGTGAGAGAACTGACTGGATCGAGAGGACAGGAAGGAATATCTGCAGATGTTTTGTAGAGCTGCAAGCGACTGAATGGCTGTAACAATTTTTTAAGTTATAGTTCAAATCGTTTGGAGGAAATTTCTGTGAAAACAAAAACGTTATGAATAATACCTTACCTGCTCTTTTTACAGCCTCGGTTTGGCAAAATCGAGGGTAATTCTGACTGGATAGACAAGCTAACGGATAATCTGAGTGAGGTCCAGACCAAAGTTGATTGTCGACGTCTTAAAACAGCTTCAGTACTAAAGGTTTCATCATGCGTTACGTGAGCGCTGCTTTATAAACCCTTACATTGCTGCCATTTTCTCATTACACGGTTATTTACATGAAATGTTACGGTTACGTGCACGTTGTAAATAGTGGCGGCAGCTGCAGGATTTCTTACGTAGCTCTGCGATATTTCTGCCAGAATAATCGTGTCAGATAAAACTAACAGCAGCGTAAAGGTTTGGAAAATAGTGTTTGCATGAACCACTATGAGATGTTTGAGATTGGAGTTGTTTTAGGAAGGAAACAACCCACTTTGGTGTTGGCTCCCTCAAAGTCACCTGCAGTTCAGCTCTGATAACAACTTTAGTTCTGTTTATTCAAACAAAAATCCCCTCTGGATTCATCATTTTTTAGGTCATAATCTCAGAATTATAAATGCTTCCCAGTTCGTTTAAACCAAAGCGTTCCACGTTTATCCACGTTTATCCTCGTTTTCCGCCAATTCATATACTCCTAAAAGAAAATGTACCTCCTGTTTCTTGTCTCAGCATCCATATTTGCCCTTAATATTCTGTATTATGTTACCAGATTCCATATCAGATTTTTATCTGAAATTGTAAGTTTTGGTAACATGAAATAATCACGTAATTGGAATGGACTAAATCTTGGTCACACTTGTGTCTTAAAATGTAACTCCTTTCGACTTAATATTGTAATAATGGTTATTATGACACATGTTTACGTTGCCCCTTTTTTGTAGGCATAATAATAAACATGTAATCATATATGTATGTCATGTTGGTCCCCTGTGGTGAGACCCTTACATTGTTTCTAACCTTTCCACTGAACCCCAGTTCAAATGATCTGAACTATTCCTTTAAGTTCCTTTTAAAACCTGAATATCAGACGAGTTTCTCGGTCAAACAACTTGTGTCGAATCACTGGATTAAGATGCCTCCGTTGGGAACAAATTCTATCACTTGAGGAACAAAGAGCAGAAAGTGTGGCCTTAACAGCTGGCCACGCTGCTGCCTCTCCAGAGGCTGCACGCTGTGACAAAGACATAAACGCAGCCCACCTCCACTGACACCACCGACCGGCTCTCTGCTGCTACAAGTTAAATGCTTGATCCAGAGGGGGAAGCTCCTGCGAACGTTCACCAGCACCCTGCCCCTTGCGCCATCACACACAATACGGTCCTCCTCCGAGCGGCGGGTCCTCTCATTAACGAGTGCGCCTCATGACAAAGTGTTGCCTGCTTCTCTGGCCTAAATGGGGCGTCTGACGTGCTGGCTGCAGATTTGACATTTGCAAACCGATTTAGACAGAATGTCGCTCATCAAGCACGTGATCTTTTGGAAAATGCAGCAGGAGTAGATCTATAAGTGGGAAAATTCATCACAAAAGGCAACAGTGAAGGCCTTCAAAACTTAAAAAACCCAACAAATTGCACATATTGGTTTCTTTCCAATCCGACACAAAGCTCAAAACTGGCTCCTACAAGAACTGCTGAAATCACATTACCTGAAAAAAAATCATTCTATGTGTATTTTCTGTCTTTAAACAACCCCATCATATTTTTCCACCTTTCCTGCAATCACTAAAGACATCTCTGCGTGTGGAAATGGACTGAAGACCGTTTGATTTTTTTTTCTTTTGAATTCCAGTGAGGTTTCAAAGTGGAAATTTGGTCTCGGAGCGTAGTAATGGAATATCTGTCACTGAGGCAATGTCACACACACGCACACACACATTGGAGTGAAGAGACAGACACACTCAGTTGTCAGAAGGTATCTCCTGGAAGTGTACGACTTCACAAAAGTGAGAGCAAGTCAAGTAAAGGTGCAATGAGGGGAAAAATAAAAAAAATAAAATGAGGACGGAAAAACCTCAAGGGCGACAAAATGTCTTGTCTGAACACAAAAGGAGGGATAAGTGAAGGGTTAGCGGAGAAGAAGCTGCTAAGAATGACATTTCCTTTTGCAAAACTCTGACATGGAGCTATTGTTTGGATATAATGGCACACATTCTCTCCCACAGGAGATCCACGCACAGCTTGAAACAGGAATTCAGGAAGGTGCCAATTTTTTAGCGCCTGCCGCCATGAAAGATGGGTGATCGTGTAGCTGCCTTTGTCTGCGTATGTTCATTTGTCTGTCTGTTAGCACAATATTTTAAGAACCAGTGGAGGTGTTTTGCTGAAACTCTCAGAAATGAATCACCGGATGTACAACTAAAGCTGATCAAGTTTTGGAGTCAACCTGATTCAAGATGGCTGCCACAGCCAAGCCACTTCAGTAAACATAAAAATGAACATAACTCTGTCAATTTTACAGATATTGAGCTGAAATCGGTTGTGCTAGTAGCTGAGACTCATCCCAAACAAATAATAAATAAATATCCCCGGAAATCTTGCAATATCTTGTGAGATCACACCTAATGTTATTATTGAGATTTGACCAAAAGGGGCAAAACTCTGTTATTTTTCCAACAATTTTGGCATGATGGGTGAAGGGACAACAGGCGTTATTTCAAGGAGTGCTAGGTCTTTAATTATTTCAGTGCAAACAGGATTTATACTCATTCAGATTTGGAGAAGTGAGGTCCAAAAAGTTATTTTGAGGGAATTCATTTTGCAAGAAAAATAAATTAAAGTACGCTTTATGACCCACTGAAGTGGAAATATTTGAAATCCTTTCTTGCTTTGTTTTGATTGTGTGAGAGCCCCGATCTGCTGTTCAGCCTCCTTGTTTTCTCCCTCCTCTGTAATAATAATGATAATAATAATAATGACTGGGGGGGGGGGCACTGAGATCCGTTTTAAAATCCACAGAGCTGTTAGAGGACAGCAGGATGAAAAGGGGCTGCTTTTAAATCCCCACCCCACCCCCCCGGCTCCCCCGCGATGAGCGCAAATCACGCAGCGGTCACGCGTTAGTCCCACGCAACAGTTAATAAGATAACCGATCGCATTCGCGGCCGATCGGAGCGCAAATAAAGGGAAAAAAAAGGAGAAAAGAAAAAAAAAGAAGAGAAAATAATAATTATATATAAAAAAAGAAAACCCAGGCTCGTTTAATGCTGGGTGAACCCGGGAGACAATCACCGGAGACTTACAGGCATATGTCATGGAGAAGCTGTTGCCCATTTTGACCATATCCACCTGCGGCACCAGTTTGGGGATGTCCTGGTGGTGAGACAGGGCGAAGCGGAACACCTCATATTCGTGCGAGTCGGTGGGGAACAATCCTCCTGTTGAAGCAAGACGGGGGGACGGGGGGGGAAAGAGGGGGGGATCAGGATCAGGAGTTCACGTTAGACTCTGAACACACCATAAAGCGTCAGGTTATGGGAGATAAAAGTTGAGGCAGAGGAGTTCATTTCTGCTAAACGGCGGGTTCGGTGCGTGCGCGCGCATCTCTCACCTATATTGATGTTACTTGGGAAACTTGAGCCCGAAGCCAAGCATATCCCCAGTAAACTGGTGTAGAGGAAGGTGAAGCTTCGCTGCATATTTCCTGTTGCATTGGCGAAGGGGTAAAGAGCCGAAATCCACGCATAGGGTTCGTCCGTGTGTGTGTGTGTGTGTGTGTGTGTGTGCGTGCGTGTGCGTGTCAAGTCAAATCCCACCACCTGCTGAAGCTCCAGCCTCCGGTTCAGAGCCGCGTTCGGACCCGCATCGATTCGGCAGCGAGACAATTATCGCAATGGCGAGAGGAGGAGAAGAGACACCTTTTCTCTCTCCTCCGCTCCCTCTCTCCGCTGATGCGCTCTCCCTGTCCTTGGTTGCTGCTGAACGAGACGGAGAATGACTTCAGCAACAAGCGCACTGCAAAAAATACCGCGGAGAGCAACAACAAAACTGTTGAGTCTTAAAGGGATAGTCTGGAGATTTTCGAATCGCCCGTTCCGTCAGGGCTGTCCGCGACATCAGCCAGCTCTAATTATGGAGAATAGGGCCACAGCTTTTGTCCAGGCTGGGCCAAAGGCTAGACAAGCTCTGGCCCCCTTTCATGTTGTGTCTCAGGCTTATAAAACAACTCTTTCTCAAAAACAACTCACATTTTTGCATGATATTGTTCAGTTTGTCCTCAACCGCACAACGTCAGTGAATGCAAATCCCCTGCAGTGTTGCCAACTCCTCATGAAGGAAAGATGCTATTTTTTGTCCTAAAAGTTGCTAAATAACATCCTCAACTAATATGCATAATTGTCTAGTGAGGAATAAAGTTGTGGGATAGACAAAAAATAATAAAAAAAATAACAATACCATAGAAAAACACCATTACTATGTTTAGACCTAAAAATGTGTTGTAAGGCTGAGTTTGCCTGCAGTTCCTCAGACAGAAGAAGTCTTTTGGATAAAAGATGAAACGTTTCAACAAAGAAGAACCTGTCCAGAGGACCTAACTCAACCTTGTTAGATTCTTCTATTTGGACTATTTAGCATGCATCAGGACAACTACAAAGGACCTTTCCTCTGTCGATTCTTGTTTTTTTTTTTTTTTGTTTGTTTGTTTAAATGTCACAGTTCCAACCCTCCTCCCTTATCCTCACTTAGGATCGGCAAAAGTGACCCGACACACTCAGAGTTCCTTTACTGCTGTGATTCATTTTAGGCAAAGAAAACGTTACATTTACATACTGCCCTGACTGTAATACAGGGAGGAATGGCGCACAATTCATTTACTGTCTGAACATAGTGGGGGGAACGTCTTCTCTAACTGCTGCTGGTGGGGGGGCACAGCTGCAACAATTGCTTGTTGAGGAGTGTAAGAACAACACATGGTTTTGCATCAGCCTCCAGGCATTTCCAATAACACCAGAAAAAGTTGCTAGATTTGTGGCTTCTTTTTTTTTTGGATAAAGAGTTGCTAGAAGGGTCGGAATAGTTGCTAAACACAAGGAAAAAGTTGCTAAATTGGCAGCGCTGTTTTTTCCGCGGCTGTTAAATGTATCAGTCTGCAGGGAGTTGATTTAACTTTTCAGGAGACTGGCGTTGGCTTAGCAGGCCTAACATGAACAACAAATGGTTTTATGTAAAGGGGTAGAGGTTTATTATTAGATGAAGTAGCGTTCTTTCACACCAGTATGACATTTTAAAGGCAGAGTTATTTTATACGCCTGAAAAATGATATAAACAGTGTCCCAGTGTGGCTAGCCTTTCGCCTAGCCTTGAGGAAGACTTCAGGCCTTTTCTTTGTACTCCATGTTCTGTAATTGATGCTACTGCTCGTGGGCCACTAACTGTTGATAACTATTTGACAGAACATCCCTTCCTAAATCATGCCTTTAATAACAATTTGAAAGTATGTCCCCCTCTTAGCAAAGGCTGAATAACGTGAACACATGCACGAACTAACAATTGACTGACAGGTGAGGTCAAAGGTTGTTACACACGGCGAACAAAAGAACAATATCTCATCTTGTTAAAGATTTGCACATCTGAAAACGGAAAATGAACATTTTCTAACTCATTACATGTCTAATGACCTGCGAGATGAATATTTTTTGCAGCGTGCACCCTTGGAGCGCATGTAAGATCTCTCATGAGAAGCACAGCTCTTCATAGAGGCTTCTATTCATTTAGCTCGATTATAAAATAAGAGTTTATAACAAGCACTTTAAAACCCAGATGTCTGAACCTCTAAAATAAAAATGAAAAATCAATTTATGATCATGAAGTTCACCTGATTTGTCTGAAAGTTTATCAACAGCATCATGGACCCTTTGGAGACACCGTCAGCTCTACTTTAAAAATTGTCAATTCTTAAATGAAATCTCAATTTGTTCAGAAACCAGATGTTTCGTTATGCTTAATCACAACAAAAGAGACGCAATAACGACCCATGTTTTGTTTTCAAACACAGAGTTTCAATATATTCCTCACGATAATAAAACTGGACTTGACCATGTGGCCGTTCGGTTTCATGGACATATTATAGGTTTTAATTAGAGCAACATATCTAAGACACAAACTTTAATATTTAATGGAAGGTCTGGTTGTAAAGCACAAATTAAATGAGGTGATAAAACCGTATCATTCAGTTTTATCTTAGTGGGCTTTTTAATGATTGAGCAGAACCATCTATCCATTAGTTTTATCCTGTGTGTGTGTGTGTGTGTGGTGGGGTGTCCTCATGTCATTAAGATGGAGAACAGATAGCTGGGTTATCACAGAGCTAATACACACTGGAGTTTTCATTTGTTTTCATGCCCACAAGTCTCTTATTTACTGCGAGCATTTGACTGAACATGTATGCTTTTTGGACTGTGGGAGGAAACCAGAGCACCAGGAGAAAAGGCAAATGGAGGAGGCGCAAACCCTACTGTATATCAAAAGGCCAAAATAAACCAGCTATTTTAAAACCAAGAGCCCTTTTGTTGTCAGGCAGCAGTGCTGAAAGCTTCATCCCATTTAGCACCACAAATAGCAGATAACGCGGCTAGATATAAACGCACGTTGTAATGTTCTTATTTTTTTCAATCACTTCTTGATTCCCGCTTTCAGTTTAGGAGAATGATTAGAGGTGAGTCATTCTTTGCTTTGTTAGGAATGCAGAATTACAAAACTAAAACAGAAAATGGTGATAAGTACACCTAAAAATGTCCCCAGTTGCTGGAAGATACACTACCTGTGCGTAGCTGTTTTAATTACAAAGCAAAAGGTTTTAGTTTTGAAAAGCCTAATTCTGCAAACTGAAATTGCTTGGATTTATTCTAAAAACTGGGTTGCTTTAATAAAAAAAAAAAAAAAAAAAAAAAAGTACAATCCTGAATACAAAAGAGAACTTCTTGCTTCGTGTCCTCTCTCTCTGCCCACTCATGTAGTGCAGGACTGGCAAGCGGCTGATAAGAGGGGTTATAATTTAAACCATGTATTCTCTGACAGCTACTGCCGATTGTTCTCTGGCAAAGAGCTACGCAGTCCCGTGTTCTGTAGGCTGCAGAATTAACCAACACTGGCGATATTCTCATGAGACTGATGGATAACCCCACCGTGCTGTGACGCTCCGGTGCATGTTCGGAAAATAAAGAGGTAAATCTTGCCTCGGGCACAGTTAGGATTAGGACTGAGTGCATCTATCACACCGAGCAAGAGTACTTTGTTAAATTAAAATCAGTTTCCCCACTCATTGTTTTCATAACACGAGCAGGCAGTAACACATTTCTCCCGGAAAATGAAATTTAGAAGATTAGAAGCTTATTCGGACTTAGATTCCCCGTGTTTCAAAGTGAAAAGAAAACATTATGGCTCTGACTGATTACCTCTGGCACGTTTGAGAAATAGAAACCTAGGAAGCAAAAGGTTATCTAATATATGAGTGATGGATGTCCTATAGATACAGGCAGAATGGTCAATTTTCTTTGCTTTTGTTCAAAATGATAAAGGGTTACATCTCTTCTTTTTTTCCCTCTTACATCTTTTGCCCTTTTGTTCTCTGTGCTCAAGAATACATTTGATTTATGCATATTTCCCATCAGGTTAGATAGGGTTTCAGGGTTTCTTAGTGCCTTCAGTACCCGATGTGAAAGAAGCGCCATTCATTTTGTTGTCTTTTAATCTCGATTAAAGCAAAAAGACAAGCATTAGTAATAATAGTTAAATTTTCTGTGGTGCAACATACAATAATGACAATCATATAAGCAATTTTTAGTCTTCGCAAAGTTTAAAATACAAATATGACCATATGGCAGATTCTGAAAGAAGGAAATACACTTTTTATTCCCAAAGACGTCTGCATCACTGGCCGTCATGTAGACGTCTGACTGGGTTTTTAAATAGAAGTCTTTGTGAAGAGTATAATGAGGCTAATCTGTCAAAATCTGCTCTCCTGTTTGAGAGTGCAAAAAAAAAAAAAAAGTCAGACAACTTTCTCTTTACCTTGTTCCCTCAGTTCAGACACTGCAGTGCTGTTGTTGTGCTGTTAAGAACTTGTGAACATCACACAGCTGAAGTAAAACAGTGGGGAAGCATTTTAACTTGAGTGATATTGATTTTAACTGAGTGATGATTAGCAGATGTGAACACACATTTGACTCTTGGAGCAGTTTTCTATTCTGGAGCATGCAGGTGTGTGTTAACATAATGCCAAGAAGGAAAGACAACAGCAATGACTGTAGACATATTACACTGATAAACCAGGTGACCCTTTCTTCTGTTATTGTTGTAAATTGAAGCCAGCAGGAACCGATTTACAGGAGCTGCCACGTCGTAATTTTGGAAACGGAGTCTGTGCGCTAAGATGTAGGGCTTTAAGTCCTGCCGAGTCTCCCGCACATGATCATGATGTTACAGGAGCTTTTTATGGAGCACAAAATAACTAATTACAGCTAAACTTATTAGATCCTGTTCTGGCTTCAACTCGCAGGTTTTGGTTCGAGGTCTTTCTACTATTTACTGTCTCTGACTTTAGAGAAGCAACTGTTGCTGCCCACCAGTCTGGGAAAGGTTAAAGGTCATCTCCAAACAATTTGAGGTCCATCATTCCACAGCAACAAAGAATATTCACAAATAGGTCATTTAGATCAGCTTCTAATCTTCCCTGGAGTGGACATCCCAGTTAATTCACCCCAAGGTCAGACCATGCAGTGTTTAGAGAAATGACAACAAAGTCAAGATATTAATCTCAAACTCTACAGGCCCCAGTTAGCAGGTTAAAGGTTACAGTTCATGACAGTACAATTAGAAAATGACAGAACAAGTATGGTTTGTTCAAAAGGTTTGCTGAAGAAAGCTTGTTGTCTCTATAAAGGACGTGGCAGCAAATCTGGATCTGAATGAACTACAAAATTTCTAGAACTGTCATGAATTCAAGTGTTTTTGAGTTTGTTTTTGGCTTTGGTTCTTGGTTCTTTGTTTTTTGATTTCAGGGGTTGTGTTTTCTTGTTTCTGATTCATGCTTCTGTTTGAGTTTCATTTTATTTTGTTATTTTTTATTTTGTTCCTTGTGTCTTTGTTTTTTGTCATCATTCACTTCTCCTCTGTTTATCTTGTCTTCCTACCATGCCCATCTTCACCTGTTCCTAATTATAATCACTCACCTGTGCCCACTTCCCCTAATTACCCTCAGCTTTAAAACCTGGTCACTGTCTGCACTCTGGGTTTATCTCACTCTGCACTGTTCATGATAGGAACAGTATTTTTTGAACAGATGGAACCACAGATGTTTGGCCAAAATGCATGTCAACCAAACACAACATACCAGCACAAACACCTCACATCGATTATTTAGCATAGTGGTGGAGGGGTGATGATTTGGGCTTGTTTTTCAGCCACAGGACCTGAGCTCCTTGCAGTAATTGAGTCAACCATGAATTCCTTTGTAGATCAAAGTATTATAGAGTCAAATGTGAGTCCATCTGTCCAAAAGCTAAAAGTTGGACCAAATCAGGTCTTGTAGCAGAACAATGATCCCAAACACAGCAGCAAATCTAAAACAGATTGGATGAAAAAGAAAGGAATCAAGGTGTGGCAGTGATCCAAAGTCCAGACCTCAATCTGATTGAAATGCTTGTGGCAGGACCTCAAGGGAGAAACAAATGTCTGCAAACTTCAATAAACCAAAGCAATGTTGCAAAGAAGAGAGATTGATAAAGTCATGCAGAAAATGAGTACTCCAAGTTATTGCTTTACACAAGGTGGTCTTTGTTTTTCACACAGCTTTTACATTTTCACTTCAGTTTTGTTTACATTAAAATGGCATGGAGAAATCTGTTGTATGTTTTTGTACACTTGAGATTAGATTTAAATAATTTTAGAACCTGGGAAAGACCTGGATTTTTTTATGTCCTGATATACAAAACCATAGAATTGAAATGTTCTTTTTTTGCCATGACTGTCAGTCTGCTGCAGTAGGTCAGAGCTGGCACAAGACAAAGCTGGCGTGAGAAGAAACCAGGTTCAATGTATTCTGATGGAACTAAAGACAGAAATTACAGGTGCTGGTCATAAAATTAGAATATCATGAAAAAGTAGATTGATTTCAGTAATTCCATTTAAAAAGTGAAACTTGTATATTATATTCATACATTACATACAAACTCATATATTTCAAATGTTTATTTC
>NC_051438.1:11146045-11158289 GCF_001649575.2 Kryptolebias marmoratus
GAGTGTGGTACCAGGTGCCATCAATTTTGAACCTTTTCACAAGATTCTAATTTTCTGATATGATGAATTTGAGATTTTCATTTGTTGTCATTTGTAATCATCAAAATTAAACGAAATAAACATTTGAAATATATGAGTTTGTATGTAATGTAATATGGAATATAATATACAAGTTTCACTTTTTAAATGGAATTACTGAAATCAATCTACTTTTTCATGATATTCTAATTTTATGACCAGCACCTGTAGGTTTGTTAAAAGCTGAAGGCTCTCTGAAGAAACAAAGAGGACAAGTTCAGCAAAATAAAACCGGAACTGAAGTAAACCAGAATACAAAAACAAGGCAAATCTGAACATAGAACAGTCATAAAAGTTGTGATAGTAACAAAACCATGTACTTAAAAAACAAAACTTAAAAAAATGAAGGTGTTACAAAGAATAACAGTAGAAACCAGATGACAAATTTGAAGTTATGAGCTTAAAAATGCACAAACTATAAGGACCTCCTGAGCTACAATTCCAAATTAAGAAAGCAGAGAAAGATGTCTCCCGCTCTGTTTTATGATTCAAAAGCTAGTTAAGGAGGCATTGTTGTCAGGATCATGTTCGTTATGCACATTCTTCACAAGGGTCAGAAGGAGTAAAATTTTGATTTTCCTCTTCCTTTCTGTATGTTTTGCTTCAGCCCTTCTCCTATGGTCTCCTTCTTGACTTGTCTATGATTTTAGGTTGTTTTTTACGCATCAGTTCAGCTTCAAAAAGCTCCATCAGTGGTTCCTGACTGTGTGCAACTCTTTCTTTACTTATCCAAGATGTTAGGGGCCAGAATTACCAGAAAACATTTTTCAAACCAAAACCAAATTAGATGGGAAGTTAAAAATAAGTTGCTAATGTAGCAGGTTGTCACCGGTGTGGCACAAATACTGAAGAATATCAATCTGGAGAGGATAAAACTTAATGACCGCCTGCCAAAAACAATTGTCTTGTTGCAACACTAACCTAAAAACAAAAGATTAAAGATATTTTAAAAAAAGATGTTTTAATCATATTCTGGGCTATTCTGGATGATAGATTGCTGACTCATAGGTTTGAATTAAATCTTTTGAGGATACTTGGAGTGCTAAAAGCTTTCTGGCATAACAATATTTTTTTTGTCTTTTCTTAGCAACCAGTTTCTCATCTAAGTGTCTCCACTGCTTTAATCAATATCCAAGAAACCTGGCAGTACGAGCAGACTTTATCAATAAACAGGAATAACTGAGAAAAAAAAATAGGATAGAGATTCAGGTTTTGAGCAAAAATTATGAACTTATGCAGGCTGGTAATATAAGTAGCAGACTTACAAATCTACACTACTCTGAAGATTTTTTTAAATATATAAATTCTGTGCTGTATTTTCACCTTTTGTTCACATACAAACAGCATTTTTGGTTAACAACGCTGAGATTTGTAAAATAAATCTTTTACAAAGAGGAGATTTTAAAAAACATGTTTTTTGTTGTCTCTGAATACAAAAAAATGAGCCTTTTAGAAACTGTTTCACATGTTACCACTATCAGTGTGTGTCCGAGAAACCCCAACAACAATGGAGCAGTTTTACTTTTTTTTCTCCATCTGGTTTGCTTTATCCTAATCATGTTGCCATTAAACTTTGTTCATGTTCTGAAAAGGTTAATAACTCAGATTAATTTGTGAATGGTATCAAGGAATAAAAACAAATAAAACTTATTTTGGGACATTTTTCTGCCAAGCTTAGAATTTTCTTTCTACACTTTGAATCCTTTTTTAATGTGGACGTTCTTGTCCCCCAGTGGTGCGGCATGGAGAATTCAGTGTTTTTGTTGGAACCCTGTATGAGGAAAATTTATTTTAATTTTAATTTTTACAAACAGAGAAAAGAAAACATTCATTAAAAAATATCCACCTGCTGTTTAACTGTGCCATTTTAAAAGCAAGAATAATAGTTAGTCACAGGTGCCTCATTGGTCAAACATACAAAACAAGTGGTTTAAAATGTTTATTTTTCCCAACCCTTGAAATAGAAAAACACACAATTATTAAAATAAAACTAAGAGTTATCTTTGTTTAGTTTTATAAGAAACCTAACAAACCCCAACACTTTCCTGTCCACTTGTCTTTAAGAAAAACAGAACATACCTTATAGTACTTTAATATCTCTAAATATGACTTGGTAGTTCTGTAGAAGTGTTGAAATGAAATCCCTTTTGTCAGCAGTGAAGCAAAGTGTTGAGAACAGAGCAGGAAGCCAGTGAAGGCTGCCGTAAAGCATGTTATGTTGAGCAGAGTGGACTTCTGGACATTTAGTCAGAACTTGACTTGAACCCACCTGCCTCTGCCTGAACTTCAACAAGTCTCTGGTAATGGATTCTGCCGGTTTCGGCTTGTTACTCCCTTTATCTGTGTATTTGATTACACCGCTTGTTGACTGACGGACAAACGGTGTGGAAGTATACAGGCGCTGAACAAATGCCAGGTATTAGCATCGAATCAATGAGAAGAAGTCTGGCCCAGGCTCACTTCAAGCTTGATTTCTGCTCTCTACCTTAATTAGGATGAGTTATTGACAGATACTTTAATTAGCTTGTTGCCCCCACAGATGATTTAGCAAGTTGGCCTTAAGAGGAAACACATTTTCTAGGAACAGATAAAAACAGGGAAAGGGAACCTGGAACCCGGATGAGTTTGAGCAAGTTGTTTTTGTTTTTCAAAACTTGAGCATTTCCGTCTACAACATAATCAAATCACTTTGCATGGATCATGTTTTAAAAGGATTGATTTGCATATGAAATAAACAACTTTACATTATGTCTGACTGATTGGCTTGTGAAGTACCCAGCCTTCTTCTGGTTGTTAGATATGGTGCTTAGCAGATACCTGCATAAAAATAAGAACATTTCAACAAAGCAAAAGTGCAGGATTGTAATCAGCCAGGCATACCATGGAAAAACAATAGTATGGTCCTTTAAAAGAAGAGCTCTGTTTTATGCTGTGTGGTTGGAGTTCTTATGAGCAGTCAGTATCTTACCTGCAGCATACAGCAGTCATAAACAGCTAAATAAATTATGGAGAAATTTTAATGAGAAAGTTAACCAAGAAGACCACTTATCCAGAGGGGCAATTTAGCACTAACGATCTAAAATTTACCAGCAAAAAATATATAAAATACATGTGCCTATAAGAAGACTTTATAGCTGTTGGTTTAACCTACATGGTGAACGCTGACAGAATAGCAGACACTGCCAGACAAACTTTTACCATAGTTGCAAAGTTCTAATTTCAAACAACATCTCAGACACATGAACACAGAAACCGCATAACATACTGTACATCATTTGCTTAAATGTTTTGTTGTTGTTTTCCCACAAACTGTATTTGAAAAAACAGTCAACCAATACAGTAACCTCTAATAGAACCACTGGATTGCAAATTGAGGTAGCCATCATCCAAGACACGAAAGAGCTGTCAGTTTGCAAGGTATAAATAATAAATGCATCCCATGATCCCACAAGTCATTGCTTTACGCTTAAATAAAATGACTTGTGGGAGTTCCAGAGAGCTAGTTTTCTCATGTTTTGTACCAGCTAGATGTGCCGCAATGCTGATGCTTGTTTGTATGTAAACAGAAACAAGTGAAGATTTGTTTTTTGCTGTGTTAGGTTCTAATCTTCTTTTCTATACTAATGATACAGATAATGTTTTGTCAGCATCACCACTAATGACAAAATATAATGTCCTCTGTGGCAGGTGTCTCCAACTCCTCTCAAGAGAGCAATAGCTGTGTTTTGACACTTATACAAGAGCTCTCCTCTGACAGAAAACATCTGATTTAAATGTTCAGGTCTAACAACCCTGCCAAAGGTAAATCATAATTACTAAGAAACTGATCCAAATCTGCCTATCCTTATTCCAAATGTGAACTTCATTAGATTTAATCATAAATGTGGGAGCAGCTGCCAAGGTGGGTACAAAGTGGGCCAAGACAGGGATGATGTTGGCACAGGTGGGCAACAAATAATACAGTTTCAAAAACTCTGAATAGGAGGTGATATAAATAATGGTTGTGCAAAACGCAACCTCATGTCTTGCAGGTCACTTAACACTCATTAAGTGGTCATAAACATTCAGTATTCAGGGAGACTTCAAGAGAAATTTCTCATTTTTCTTCCAATATTGAGGCAAGTTGGAGTCATTGATAGTCTCAATCGCAGTCCAGTGAGATGCTGCCTTAAACACCTTACAAACTCCAAGGATCTGCAGCAGCTTATGTTCAACAACAACCATTGTGCAAGGCATTAACATGTGAACAATGTGAACAAGTCTGTCATGCAAAAAATAAATAAAACTTGGCTACAAAAACTAATTTACTGTACCTTTTGCATTAACTGAACTGCTGGAATTTTTTAAACTGGCCTGGCATAAATTGGCTCGTGACTGGGCTTTGATTTAACAGTATAGGAACCCTGATTCTCCAAACTCAGATTGCTGTCTACAACAGGTAAGATACTGACCACTGATTACTTCTGCAGAGAGCATTTTTTCAGATTAAAAAATTTAAAAAAAAGTTCAAGCTTCACTTTCTACCTCAGGTCAGTTTTCAGTCATAAAATGGTGGATAGCTATTGCAGATGTTATTATTTGTAATATCAAGCTTTACGCACCAAGGACAGCCAATTATTTAAACAAAACAAATAACAACACAGTGCCATTATAATACAGGCATACAGTGCAAGAAGAAAAAAAAAGAACAAAAAAAATCAGAGTTAACAAACATTCTTCCCGGTCGTACTTTTTATTGCCATTCATGTGGGGTTTTTTTTTCGTTTTTTTTTTTACTCACTAGTTCTGTCTCTATAGCTCCCTCGCTCTCATATGGAACCTGCATAATTGCCTTTCCCCTTTACTGGCCGCAGGGGAAGTGGAGCTCCAACAACGTTACCGTGGTAATACTGATTGATGGAGTCGATCCTTGTGAGGTTCCAGAACATCGAGCGTCACCACACACAGACATGACAAATTTCAGGGAGCAAATTATAATGGCTCGCATCGTGATTAATCCCCTCTGGGGAAATGGAAATATTGTGAATACCTATGAACTCAGCGAGAACATATAGCTTTACAACAGGACCAGACTCGGCTTCCATTGTCTCGCTGCAGACAAGAGAAACGATGACAGAAAAGGAAATTTGTTGCTAAGCCTGAGTAACGATGCATGACAGGGAAGCAACAATTAATCAGTCAAGTTTAAAATGTAGAATATCTGTTTTTGTGAAATAATTAGGTGCCAGAAAATAGTACTTTTTTTTTTCTTAGCAAACAAAGCAACTGGACTTCTATCCTGTAGCTGAAAGCGTTTTACTTTGCATCCGGGGAGCTTTCTCAGTTCAAAACTAGGGAGTTCCTACTTTAAGCTGCATCTGATGCTCAATTTTGCAAACTAGATTCACATGCAGATTAAAGTCAGATTTTAATGAAACCTTCAAAAAGTAATCATTGGATGTACAACTACAAGTGATTAACTTTTGGAGTCAACCCAATTAAAGATGGCTGCCTCAATCAACCTTAGTGCGCACAAAAATGTCTGTAGCTGAGTTATTCACAACACATATTCCAAGCATTAACAGGTCATGCAAAATATCACAATATTTCAAAATTTTATATAGTTGGTTTTGAGGTTTAACCAAAATGGTTCTAACATATCTCAATAAGATGATCTCAGTTTAAAAGGCAGGTATTCATTCCTTAAGGCAATTCTAGGTCTATAATTTACATACAGTAAGGCCTCTGAGTTAGCGCTGCAGTACCTAGGCACCTGTGACACGCCATCTAATAACAGCAGGGTTACATTTCAGTTGAATGTGCTTAATTGATCTGCTGTCTCAGTGTCTTGCTAATCATTTTGAATATCAAGGCTGCCGTCTCTGCATCGCTGTTCTGCCCTCACTAACAGGCCTTTAGGATCAATCAAAACAAATTAGCGTTGTGTGCGGCTAATAGGGTCAGCCCAAATGAGATCAGACACACTTCTAGGCAGGGTCGAAGAAAAATAAATGATGAACGGGACCTCGAGCTGCCAATCTTATGGGGCTGTGTTTAATCGTGAGTGGCTTTCACGTGTAACATTTCAGACTAAATTGACTGCATACAGTAATCATAGCCTGCAGGCCACTTAGAGAGGCAGAGAGAGGAGGAAGTATTGCATTGTGTGTGTGTATATATATATATATATATATATATATATATATATATATATATATATATATTTGTATTTCAACTATCACACAAAGCTGGTACCAGTCAACAACCTTAGGGCTTAAAAATCTCCAAATAATAAATAAAAGGATGCATAATTAAAGGCCTAGTGTTCCTTGAAGGAATGCATATTGCTCGTCAACTTTCATACCAGAGTTTTAAATTAAAATCATGCTGAAAATTGACAGCGTTATAGCAGTTTTGATCAAACCTAGATAAAAATATTTTCTGTGATTTCTCACAATATCATGAGATTCCCTTGCATTATATTAGTGCTAAAAGCATGTGTTGTAAATGACTCTCAGCTACAACCACATGGAAAATTAAGTTCAACATGTGTAAAACTGTCTGAGTTGTAGCTATTTTTTGTTGTCTAGAGTTAATACCTGTGGCAAAAATCATGAATTGGATTTATTTCAGAAGTTAATCAGTTGTAGATGCACATCCAGTGATTATTTTCTTTAAGTGCCATTAAACTCGATCATGAGATATTTTGCAAACAGTCAGAGAAGGTTGACTCCAACAGATAATGCCAAAATATAAGCAAAGGTGTCATATAATGTGCAGTACTTAAAGTATCTGGTGAAGATGACTCAACTTTTAGTCTAGTATCTGTAAAACTGACTGACTGGCCTTTTTTTGTGTTTGCTAAGTTTGATTAGCTGGTGTGACCATCATGAACTGAATTGACTCCAAAAGTCAATCACTTGTAGATGTATATGCAATAAATACTTTTTAAAAGTTTTCAATAAAATGTGTTCAGTGGATCATGAGATATTTTTGCAAACAGACAGGTTGACTCTAATAGTTATTGGCAACATTTCAAACAAAAACCTTACCTGACCAGTTAGTGCTTGAATTATGAATTGAGGATGAGTCTCAGCTACTACCACTCCCAATTTCAGCTCAATATCTGTAAAACACCACTGTCTAGTGGTTCAAGAGGTATTTTGTTAATGTGACAGAGAAGCAAACACAAACACAGTTAGAAGCAAAAACATAATCTCCCGCCTTTTTCCTTTCAGTGTCGGACAATAAAAATATTCAAGAGCCAATCATAAAACCACAAAAGAAAGAACTTCTTTCTCTCTCTCACACACAATATCATGCCTCATATGTTTCAGTATACATTGCAGACAGTGGAGGAGATAGTTCCTTCCCACGAAGGCAATCAGACATTATACAGCATATTTGCCCCAGGAAATGAGTGCAGGGCCAGTTGATTTCAGCGTCTGTGAAATTTTTGAGTCATCAGTGCCAACCTGTACTGCCACAGCTGCACGGGGAGCCGGCGCTCTAATGATGTCAATCTTTGCTTGATGTGGTCCGACTGAGCCAAACCCTCCCAGCTGAGCTGGAAGTGGGAAAATGAGAACAGAGGTGGAAAGGTTGTCCGACAAGACAAGACAAGACGACAAAAGGAGCTATTAGCATGATCGCTTCAAAAAAGACGAGAGCGGAAGGAGTCTTCGCCAAAATTTTCAGCAAAACGAAATCTCTACTAAGCTGGGTCAACGTGACATCATTTTCACCCCTGAAACACAGATCGCTTTCAAGCTATGCAGAATAATCACACTTTCTGGTTAAACATCACTCAGCTTTAATCACATGACATGATTTTCAGGAATCCTGCAGCTTGGTTGCAGACTTTTACCTGAAGTCTGCCGCTCTGGCTGCTCGAGAAGAGCAAGAACAAACTTGTGAGAATATAACAGGGGGATATGTCCCACTGTTACTGGGTCAGCAAATCAGGTCTCACACTGAACATACAAAAACACATGGATGTCCTTTGTCCAGGCTAAGGAATAAATATTACCACAGCTCATTATTAAATTTCTTTATCTTTGTACGTACTGTGGAAGAAGAGGTCCACTAGCTCTATATATTACAGTGCCTATGACAACTCAGTGCATTCAGTCCTAAAAACTACTAAAGCACTGCCAGTCTTAAGATTTGCAGGTGATAATGGATAGATTTTCTCTCCATAAAGGACTGAGACGAGAACTGGGTGGATAAAGACTGTTAGAGTAAAAGAATATGCACCTGCTTGATAATAACTCTATAGATAGCACAGGCAATTACACACCTGTAGTGTATTTTCTTACAAATACATTTGATGTTCCACACAGAGGCACTTGAATGAGAAATCCATAAATCTTCTGGTCCAAACCTCAGATACAATTTTCTTTGATAAGTTCTGCATGCTCCAACTTTTGTAACAACAACAAAAACTCAGATGTGAGGTATGGGCAGTGTTCAAAGATTAGAGAACTTTTTGACAATTTAAGTGGCTTGTTTGGAAGCAAGCTTTAAAAGCACATACCAGCATTCGCTTTGTGACGTGAGCATTCGTTGTTGTTAAAAACAAGCACATGGTAAAGCTGAAGTAATCTATAACAAAGCAACCACTTTGTCTGAAATCTACCAAAGCAACTAGAGTATCTACTGATACAATCAAAAATAAATTTTACCAATTAAGATTTGTTTTTATGATATTGCAATGTTTTTATACAACCTTAGATTTTTCAAGTTTTAACTTTTATCAGGTTATAGATCAGGTCATTGTGCAGTTACAACAATGCTGGTTACAAATGCTATCAAATCATTAAACAATTAATGACATTGTGTAGCTATATTTGTTGATTTAGCTAAAGCAGAACTTAGTAAAACGGTTCTGAACTTATATAGAAATTATCTGACAGAACTCAGTGTTCACTTTAGAAACCTACACATCAGCCTTTCTCACAATAACCACAGGTGTTCCCCAAGGATGTATTGTAGGTACCATTTTATATACTATTTTTACAAATGAGTTAAGTCAGCCAAAATACTTTTATATACTGATACAATCATTTTAAAAGAGGCACCCTCCCTGAATCAAACAAAATAAAAAAGGTTCTGATTTAAAAAAAAGATTAATTTAAAACTTATTTAGGAAATGCATTCTTCTGTTGTAACACTAGAAGGTGTATGCATTCACAGTCACTTGATGTGAATACCAGGGGATATGGATTGACAAAAGGTTAGTTTCAAGTGTTCGTTTCATTTTGACAATTTGAAATTAAAGGCTTCGACCTAAATAGGGTTTTTATTTTTGTTTTTGCAACCAGAAAGAAAGCTAAACATTGCTATTTTTTTATGTTGTACTATGGTAGCATTTTTATATACAGATTCTTCTTTGCCTAAAATATTGGAGTCAGTATGCACTGTACTTTATATGGACCTTTAATTGCTTGAATGCTGACTGAGCATCCACACAATATTTTTCATGTTTATAGTTTATTCCAAACATTTTTGGCAATCTTCTGTCATTATGTCTGCATACGTTGTGTTATTTTAAAAGTTCACAAAGCAAAATGTTGAGCTCATTCAGGACATTGATGCTATGAGTTTTGTTTTTTGCGGCTATTATACCTTTCAGATACTTAACTTTGTTTACAAAAAAATCCTCATAGAAACATAATTCAATCTTTTCAGTTCCTTCAAAAGCATTGTTCTTTCTTCAATCTCCTTCATATTTGCTCTATTTTTGTCCTCTTAGGCTACTTTTGAACCTTTAGCTACTTTTAGCCTTTAGTTACACTTATGCTACTTTTACCTAGCCTTTTTCTACTTTTAGTTTCAAGCTAATTTTTTTCTGGCTTTTTGCTCATCTTTTGCTACTTTCAGCTTCTATATATCATTTGTCTGGTTTTAGCTAGAGTTTTGCTTGTTTAATCTACTGTTTTGTTGCTTTTAGTAATTATTCTGCTGCATTTGGTTAGCGTTTGTTCTGCAGCCTTTACCTTTTAGCTCGTGTTCTGTTCAGCTTAGGTTGTGTTCTGCTTTTTGGAGCCTCTGTTGTGCTTCTTTGAACAACTCAGTTTCAGCTTCTTCAGCAAACCTTAGCAAAGTCACTCAGAACTTAGACTTTACACTGTATATTTGCAAATGTATTTCCCTTTTTTAGGTTTTAAGAAAAATGTGCATTACACTTTTTATTGCGAATATGTTGTTACCCTATCTACTGAAATATCTCTAGTCTTTGGTAATATAGTACTAACAGTTTTGATACTTGGTCTACCTCCAAACATTTCTTAGATGTTCATAGTGTGTACTCTAATTTACTGTATTAAAACTGCCTTTTTTTCTCATGTTTTCTCATGTTTTTATGCCACCATCTTTACCAGGACTCCTTGAGAAAGAGATGAATCTCAATTGGGACCTTCCTGGTTAAATGGAGGCAGAATTAGTACAAATTAAATGAGTGCAGCCTCATTTCAGGTTGCATATGTTACCCATCTAGTTTTCCAGATGTCTTTGTAAGACTGTAAAATGAGATGTGCACCTGACCTGTAGAAGTGAGCAGTTTATAGTCCTCACATGCAAAGTCTGCTGGTGTAAAGGTGTACAGAATCAGTATTATCTTTTTTGTTTTTTCCTAGCAAGAACTACTTGTAATAAAGGAACTAAATCTGGCTTGTCTCCGTTAGAAGATGGAGTGAGGGGTTGCATAAGAGACCACTAAAGTATAAATAATTTTTTTTTCCTCTAAGCTATGAATCATGCAAAAGTACTCAAGTGGAGATAAAGCAGACAAACAGAGCTGAAAATGTCCATATTTTTCTCCCCTTAACACACACTATGAGCTCTTCTTGATCTTTGTAAGCCAAACCCCGTGGCTTGGCAAACGGATCAGGTCTATAGGTAAATGCAGGTGGGCTGAAGTTGAATGGAGCTTTGGAAGATCATTTTTAGAAAGCAGAGAATGAACATCAAATAGGAAAAATAAATAGCTATAACCAATACAAGATCAATTCTCAGGCTACAACACACAAACACTTTTATGAATGCTGCCTTATCTTCTGTTCAAATCAATGCGCTTTAAATTATTGATAGAAACTATTCTGTGAGGAATGTTGGATTAAGCTGAGATAATACCTTGGGACACGTTTTACTATTTTCTTTTCTAGAGAGCTAATATTACTTAGCAAGAAATTACACACACTATCAGACTGATCTTACTATTTAGCTGTCAGTACATGAGATGGCTATCATAAAAAAAGAGAGAACTGGTAATTTATAATCAAGATTATATGCAAAATTGACTGTGTTATAGTCATTTACAGTCTGTGATTGCTAGGGTTGATTGACGGTGGCTCATAATCAGCTGTAGGTGTGCATCCAGTGAATACTTGGGAGTTTCAATTAAATCTGTTGAATCATTCATGATATATTTTGCTAACAGACATACAAACAAACACAAGCACGGGCAATTACATGATAAATGGAAAGAACTCTGTTACTTCTGGCTGCAATTAGGCAACGACCCAGACAGCAACCTGATAAAATCCTGTTTCAGCTCAAATAGTCAAAGTCAAAGTCAAAGTCAGCTTTATTGTCATTTCTGCAATATATCACAGACATATTGAGAACTGAAATTTCTGTTCTCTCTGGGCTCCCTGGCCACACAAGAAAAGTGTTTAAGAATTATAGTAACAAAAAGAACAAAAGACACCAATGACAAAATTGTAACCAAAATGTGAATAACAAGTTTGAACAGTGCAAATTATAACAAAAAAAAATAAATAAAAAAATTTTTGTAACAGAGTGTAGATTGTAGAGTCTTCTAGACAGTAACCAAGTACTTTCAGTGCAAGGTGGCAATGAACATTCAGCAGTAAGTGTATATGTGCAAAATTTGCATGAGGAGAGTAAAATATATATATATATACAGTTATTAATTATTGTACCGAGAATACTGTTTGAATAAAGTGCAATTCCTTAGCAGCAGCTTAATTACAGAAGTTCGTCTGGGGGGGGTTATGGAATTGGAGGGGAGGGGGAGGTGAGACAGTTCCAGTCCGTGTTTTATGTGGGAGTGGGGGGAAAAGGGGGCAGAGCAGGGAGGGAGTTGAGTGCCCTGACAGCCTGGTGGTAAAAACTGTCTCTCAGTCGGCTGGTCCTGGCCTGGAGACTGCGCAGTCTCCTCCCC
>NC_051438.1:11158887-11256604 GCF_001649575.2 Kryptolebias marmoratus
GAGCTGTGGAGTGGTGTGCAGTCGTGAGTCAGCAGTGTGAAGAGGAGGGGGCTCAGCACACATCCCTGGGGGGCCCCCGTGTTCATGGTGATGGTGTGGGATGTGATGCTGCCGACCCGCACTGCCTGTGGTCTCCCGGTCAGGAAGTCCAGCAGCCAGTTACACAGGGAGGTGTTCAGACCCAGTTGGTCCAGTTTGATGATCAGCTGCTGAGGGATGATGGTGTTGAATGCTGAACTGAAGTCGATGAACAGCATTCTGACGTATGAGTCTTTATTTTCCAAGTGAGTGAGGGCTGGGTGGAGGACGGCGCTGATGGCATCCTCTGTGAAGCGGTTGGACTGGTATGCGAACTGGAAGGGGTCGAGGGAGGGAGGGAGTGCAGACTACTGAGTGCAGAATATTGTATATGATATAGGACAATACAGATGAGACTCGACCAATGCCATTTTATAAGGAACATTTTTCATTCTATATTTGATCATGTATATTAGAGCAGCTGTATAGTCTTTGTCTTTGTTTATTTTATTAACTGCTAGTTGATTTAAACAATCATCTTTGTCCCTTTGTCCCAGATTGACGCATGAAGACCGACAGATAATCAGCATTGATTCCCGTGTTTATCAAAACGTTGAGATGGGCTTATTTATCCACTAAAAAGAAAAATTAGTTCTCACCACATTTCAAAAGCAGTACGTACCTGTGTTGACAGAATATAGGTTGAAAATTGTGTACTTTATAATAAATAAATGGCTGGCTGACAACCATAAGACAAGCGATCACACTTTAATTTAGTTGTTTTTCTTTCCCTGCCTCTTCTTTATATCTCATGCCTGTTTTTTTTTTTTGTTTTTTTTGTCATGTTTTGATTTGTTTTTTCACTTATCTGCCCCACACTCTTTCACAGGAACTTGGTAAAACGAACCACAATGATGCATCATTTTCCCATAGCATTTAACACTGCTCAAACAATTTCATAATTTCTTTCTTTTTTGCTGTTGCCTAGCAACAAGCAAAACTTTTTTTTTGCTTTTTAACTTTTATTTTTTAATGTTTTTTTTTTTATTTCAGAGGAGGGGGTGTTCAGATTTGTCTTTGTATTCTTTGCTGACACCCAAAACATGAAAAGCTGATGATTTTAAGTCTGAGTAAATATTTGAGTAAAAATATAACTAAGCCGGGCCCTTAGTGGGGGGCTCTGTCACAGCTCCATCTGTTTCTGCCACGCCTCTTGCCACAGCCACTTAACTTTCCACAGTCCCACAGTCCAAGCCATGCCCATGTTGCCATGCCCACACAATCACCTTCATCTGCTTCACCTGTTCCTGTGACTATAAAGACCCACCGCTCCCAGATCACAGTGCCAGATTATTGAAAGCCTTACCGCAAGTAAATGTCCAACGTACCTCTCATGTTCATGCCTGATCTTGACCCTTGCCTGTTTCCTGACCATCGTCTCCTGCCTGCTCCCTGCCTGATACTGCTCTGGATTCTGACCTCCCGTTACCGACCTTGCTTCACTCATCTGGACCTCGCCTTTTGGATTCTCCCTGTCTGGTTTTGGCTTCGGAACTCTGACCTACCGGTAACGACCTCACGCCTGGACCTGGATTATTCCTCTCGCCTCAGCCCCTCTCAGACCAGCCGATCTGCATCACAGAACCAAGGAAGAGTGGACTTACCAGTTCCGGTCCCGACTCTATTCGATCACGTGAGTGAGACGATCAAAGACTTTGAGTCTGCTTACAACCTTCAGGCAATAAAATCCTTAAAACTTCGTTGTGTGGTTGTGAGTCTGAGTTCTGCCAAGCCTCGCCTTGTCAGAGATGGTTTGAATTTAAATAGAAATAAATTGCTCTGATGAAATCTGCTTTCAAAACAAGTCAAAGTTTGTCTTTTTCCAACAGTGTTAATTAACTTTTTCCAGCTTAAAATGAACATTATTTTGTTGTAGAGCAACATTTGAAACAGTCTTTGAATACAAGAAAAACTAACTTTAAAAAGACAAGTCATGCCTTAAATTGTCCAATGCTAATATTAATCAATAAATTACATATTACTCAACACTATGTCTAAGATCAATCTGTTATTAGTGATTAGTTGGAGGAGGCCTCTCAGCGACTACCACACCAAATTTTATTTCTATACCTAGAGAAATGTTAGTCATTTCTGATTCGATCAGCTGCAGTGGCTATCTTGAAATATACCTAAGCTAATCAGTTGTAGATGTACAGGCAGTGATTACTTTTTGAGAGTTTCATTAAAATCTGTCCAGTGCGTTACCAAACAGACAAACACTTCAGCACTTGCACAGGCACAGCCAATTACACAGGTGTTCACCTTTCATGGCTGCAGGTGAAGATAAAGCTACTATCAGGTGAAAAGCGAACGACGTACACAGCCAAGCTGCAAACAAAAAGCTCTTCAAAATGGAACAATGCTGCTCCTACACAGTTTGGCAAAGGCTGTTTGTACAAACCTCGGGTTTTCTCAGGAAAATGTTAGGTGAATAGATGGGCTAAAGCTAAACCATCTTATTTTGAAAGAAAGATATTAGCTTTGGAGATGGAAAAAACACAGCACTCCAGCCTTAGAAGCTTGTCCTACTGATATTGATTTCCCAAAATGGGGGTTGGGACCCCCTACAGAGTCGCAGGACTCCGAGGGAGTTTGTGTGTGTAGATGTGTGTGTGTGTGGGGGTGGGGGGGTCATGATTTCCAGAAAGTAACCATATATTATATTTTTTTATAATACAAGGTAAATGTAGATTATTTTAAAATAAGCCATGCTAATAAGTAATTAAAAAATATTTTAAAAGACATTTTAACATTTAGCCTCCTGACGTACTCATGTCAGATCGTTTCAGTGCACTCAAATCTATACAGCAGTGACAACAGTGACACATGCGAGCTTTAGCCTTCAGGTGTGCCACTGGCTTACAACAGGTCGAAGTGTAAACGTGGGACTATTAAATATTTTTATCAAGATGAAATGGTGGTTATTATCAAAGAAAGAAACCGCAGAGAAGCCAACGGAGAAGCAGGCAGACGGGTCAGTGGGGGAGAGAGCAGATGTTATGGACGAACTGATGCCTTTTGGATCAACCTATTTATGCAAAAGGATTTTCTTGGCACTAATGTACATAAAAATAAATACAGAGCACAGCTTCAGGTGGAGGATGGTCTCCGAGTGGCCATCTCAAAAATTAAACCCATAATAGACCTGCTTTGCTCCATGCACACGCCTATCCATCACATTAGTTGAGTTTTGTACACATCATATTAGCTGCACATCACACACACACGTCACATTTGTACTAATGTTTGTTTCTACCACACTTTTAATTTTGCACTGTGATCTTTGAGGAGCACATTTCGCACATGCATTGCACATTTGTTTTATTGCCCTTGTGTTTTGTGTTTGTGTGTTGGTTTTAACTTTGAGACCAGTTTGATTATATGTCCACTGTTCTCTTACTGTTAATAAAACGTTGGATCATTTCCTTGTTGTGTCAGTTTCTACAAGTGCCTGTTTGTACCTTGTCCACAGTCTTACACATGCATTTCAGATAATTATGGAAAGTGTGTGTGTGGCGGGGGGTGGGGGGGCGGTAGCAAGCCTTTTGCACAGTCATTTTGTAAAGTTTGGGAATCCCTGCTACAGATGATGTATGGGAGTGGTAGTGTCATGGCTAGGGCTGTTTTGTTGCACGCTGCCAAATTTGAATCTATTTCAAAGACAAATGTCTGAACATTTGTCTGTGAGCTGTATGTTAAGGAAAAAATGGGTTCTGCAGTTAAACAAGATCCTTCAGAACTCATTTTTTTAAAACCAAAGAACTGTCATAGAAGGGTAGGATTTTCAAATGACCAAGTCCAATCCCTAACTTTGATCCAAATGTAGTGGCTAAGACCTGAAGCAGCTCATGTGGGGAAATCCATTAAAATCCCAGATATTAGACTGAGATTAAAGAAAGAGATAAAATGTCTCCAATACATTTACTGAACTGATTACCAGTCAATAAAGAAATTAAGTTTTCACTTTGCTACAGAAATCAGTAGTTTGGGCACTTCTAACACTAACAGATATATGTAATTTGAATAAGTACATGTGCAATAAAAACTAAACTAAGTAAAAAGAAAAAAATATGATAATTAGATAATGTTCATGCAGAAGTACAAAACATTTCATATGGTTAACTTACTGTACAAGCACATCCGTAAATTTACACTGGGTCTTTAGATATCTGGCTAACCTCACAAATTCCATGCTTTAAACTTTAGCAAAGCCAATTAAGCTGCTGCCTGAGGTGATGTTTCAGAATATTGATGTCTTATACTGTGAATTGCTGAAAGCACCAGATCTGTAGCAGTGGAATTTGTTTTTTAACAATCAAGGACAAAATGCAGCTCAATCCTGACGAAGTCACCAGAAAAGCGTCTATGAGTGTTGGTGAAGGTCACAGCGCACTCTCAGCCGCTGAAAAATCAATTTCCTTTTGAGCTAAGACATCCCCTGTGTTTTATTGACCCATATGTTTCAAGTCGCCGACTCCGTTCTGTGGTCACCACCCAAGTGTGTTAGAGCCAAAAATGGGCCACTGACCAGTGGAGAGGAGTGAGTTTTCTATACATCAATACCCGTTCATGAGTGAGACGGATCAGGATTGCTTTCTTTCCTGATTATGTGTACATTTGCGGCATGAGTTACATAGCTTGATTGTTTACTGTGAGGAGTTCCTCCTTTCTGTTTGTGAATGCCCCTGTGTGTACGTATGCGTTTGTGAGTGAATGTTTGTGTCTCAAAATGCAGAACTTGTGCCTCTTTCTGAAGGACAAGGAGACTGGGAATAGAAGCCAATCTGCTCCTCTGAAGATTAACTCCCTCATTCCAGACCCCCTCTTTTCACCAAAACACCCACTATCTCCACCGTCTGCCTTCCCCCTCCCCTGCTTTTATCACACTCTCCACTTCCTCCCCTTTTGCTCCAGTGTGCTGCTGTCTCTCTCTCTCTCACACTTTGTCAGACAGGGCTACCTGCATGGGCTGCTTGGCATTTGTGTGGGAGTGTGATGAGTCTGTAGCCTGGGAGCCGGTTATACACATCCACCATGAATTTGAAAGCACGGCCTTGACTTTAAGGCTGAATCCTTAGCCTTACCCTGATTCCTAACCCTTCACAAGAGTTTTAAAACAAAGCAACCAGACTTTTTCTTTATATCAGTTAAAGACGTTTTTGCTACTCATCCAAGACGCTTCCTCTGAAAAGTGTGGCGATGAGTAGTAAAACATCTTCAAATAACAACTATCAAGAAAAAGATGCCCAGTTGGTTTGCTGTAAGGCTCTAAGGAATTGCCATGTCCCGGACAGTTATGAATTTACACGAACGTTCCTAACCTATGACCCTTAATTTGAAGTCACAAGGGGTAGTGATGAAAACTAGGGCTGCACAATATATAAAAAAAATGTTTTTTTGCAATATAAATAGACACATTATTATGGTGCAAATGACTCTGATAAACTACAGACACAAGCTGCATAGCAATAATATAGTTGGCAATCAAATGAAACCCTACTGCCATTGATGCCTACAGTTAATTTGGATGATAGTGACTGAGATGCAACACATAGAGTGTTATGAGTTCCACAATCACAGAACAGAAAAAGAGCAATGAGGAGAATGTTTCTTGCTACGAATATTGTCATTGCAATTTTGAAATTTCATGTTTTCCAAATATCATGCAGCTCTAAGTCAAAACATTGCACTATGAACTGGAACACCCCTTCAGAAAGTTGATACACCATCAGTTGTTCCCAGTATGCCTTTACATAAACCAGATGTGATGTCAAAATATCCCTGCTGTATAAATACATGTCTAACTTGCAAAAGATTTAAATATACATGTTAAAGAAATGCTAAAAATATTAGTTTTTAATACATGAGAATATATCTAATTAGACATTGTAATGGTTGTGAAAGGAAAATATTTTTTGAGAAAACTTATGTTATTTTTCTGAAGATTAATGACAAAATGCAAAAAGTCAAAACACACCAAACTAGTTAATGCATTGGTTCTAGTGACAATAAAATATAATTTTATCATAGGAAATATTTTCGATTGCAAAGTTGTATTTTGCACCCTTTTGTTTAAATTTGCCTCAAAAAAATCTCAAATTAAATTCCACATAGCCCCATTCTTCTGCCTTTCCTCTACATTTCATAAACAATTGAGAAAGCCCTGTCCCAAACATGTTGCGCAGTGTGTGGAGATTGTGTTAAGGGGTAGAGGTGTCAAACTATGGTCCTAGTGGGGGCACTGTGCTGCAAGTTTTACTTGTTTCCCTGCTCCAACCCACCAGATTCAAATGACTGAATTAAGTTCTCAGCAAGTCATTATGTTCTGCGAAAGCCTCTGAACGATCCATTTATTTAAATCTGGTGTGATGAAGCAATAAAAGTACCTAAAACATGCAGGATAGTGGCTTCTGAGGGCTGGAGTTTGACACCGCTGGGGGTAGACTTGAACTGGGATTTAGTGTAAAACTGCCATTATCCAGGAAGGGCCAGAGGCAAATCGCCGCTCAAGGAAACAGGCTGGTTCTGTGTCAAAGCCGTGGTGGCTGTGAGGAATGGAGCCCCCATTACACTTCTTTTACTGAGAGGAAGTGAATGGGTTAGGAGGACACTCCTTCCCGTCCAATTAACCAAGCACCCAGCTGTCTGCTCTGTGAGAGAGCAGCGCCACTCTAAAGGGGAGACAAATGAGGAAAGGAGAGAACGAGGACATACGAAGGAATGAGCAACACACCTTCATGACCCCCGGGAACTCTTCGCATCTTTTTCTCTCCTCGGCCAGGCTAGAAAGAGAAGGGAAAAATATGAACAGAGCAACCTTGAGTGGAAGTGATGATGGTGGCTGATGAAGAGGGAGAGGAAGCAAAACCCTGTAGGGTTCTTCTTCCTCACCCACACATGTTCCTGTTTTTAAGTTTTTAAGTCCTCCTGTAATTGAATTCTGTCCTGAATACACCAAAAAGGAGAAAAGATAGGAAGGCAGAGGTGCATGTATGTGAGTGCGTATAAGTGTGTGTAGTGAGTGTTTCAATACGTGGAGGGGTGGGGATGGGGGGAGAGGAGTGTAGATGCTGGGAAACAGTGAGGGTGCTAACACTCTGCGTGCTTTCATTAGCACTCTAAATGCTAATGAATAAGTTCATAGCTTTGAAGATGCAGCTGTGTTAAATATGCATGGGTTATCCAACACAGTGCAGAGCTGGAAAAGAAAAAAAAAAGAAAAAAAAGAAAACGAGGCGGGAGAGAAAAGGAGCGAGAGATACAGTAGAAATTAATCGGTGGGGAAGGAAAGGAAGAAAAGGAAGTATGGGAAAAGGAAAGAGGAGATGAGGAAAGTCTGTCTTCTTTCCTTTCACTTGCTTTCGTCTTTTCATCTCGAGCCTTCCTGTTGAGGGTTTTGTTAAATGCGAAACACTGAAATACTAACGAACCCTTCTGTCGACTCCTACAAAATTCAAATTTCTCTTTTCTTTGCATTTTGTTTCCTTTTCCTTTCCCTTTTTTTCTGCTTTGCCCTGTTCACTCCTCGTTTCTCCGTCTCTAATGGGGAATATATTATTTTTCATATAGATATATTGATTACAGACATATGAAAACCCCAGCGTTGCAATGAAAAACACCAAGAAGGCGGATGAATTGTGAATTGTGGCCCTTATTGCCACAAAGACGAGTTTGCATGAATTTTCATGGCGTTCTCGTCTTTCCTTCTCCCTGCAGGGACAGATGCAGAGTCAGTCATTAGTGTTAAGTTAGAAGACATTAAGCCAAGCTGCTTGTGGAGCCGTAATGACCCGGCAGTTTGAAGCGATGACAACAGCAACGAGGGACAAATCTCCATAGAGGGCTGTTTCATTTTCCTACCGCCTCTAGGAAGAAATAAATGAAGTATTTGTTCTGGTGAAGCACAAGGCAAACAAATCGCACACACACACACATACACACTAAAGATAGTCATAAAAACAAGATGATCCACGACAATTAATAGTGTCTGTTTTAGCAGATTTGAGCATCTTGGTGGAATTTTTACTCTGTTTGTACAATCGACTAAATAAATACATGCAAAATGGCTTTACAGTATGCTGATCATTAACAGGTTAATGGCTTCCATTAATATCTCAGCAAAAGTGACAAGGGGAGCAGAGGAGCGGCTTCAATTTGATTTCCAATTAATATGTATGAGTAGACTTGTGAGGGAGAGATGATATGAAGACACATTATAAGAGCTGAGCAAAGGTGACAAAGCTATCTGATGACTTGGCTTAAAGAGGAAGTGGGCACAATATTAAAATCTGAAGACCAAGGCTGAGGAGCACATACAAGGGCAGCTTTTACTGCGTAACACCTTTTAACAGCAATGTATTTATTGCACAGGATAAAAAGGGTTATTAGAGCATAACAATGATTTATTTCCTTAGATCTTTCCTCAGAAATCGGTACTCTGCAGTTTCATGTTGTGCCTTCAACATTTCAAATGCAATCATATAACGATGAGAAAAAAACAACTAAAAACCTACGCAATAAAGTCATATTGTGAAAGTGGAGAAAAGGTGAGCAGCTTCAGCAGAGACTGTGATGTCTGAACAGGTTACGGATATGAATATAGATCCATGAGAACAAAACAACAGAAGATGGAGAACAGAGATGTTTGTTTACAGCTTTCTGTCGGACACCACTATAGGAAATTTGATGATAATAGCAATGCCTGAGTGAACGGCATTGCTCTGGTTTTGTCTAGCTTCTGACAGTTTGGTGGGGTTTTTGAAATGTGATACCACTTTTGAAGCTCCTTCTGTAGTTGTAATATTTTTTTCTACTGAAAACTCATATGTTAGCAGTCCTCTTGGTTTGAACAGAACATAAAAAATACATAAAAATAAGAAAGCCTGTGGTTCGTGTGATGAAAATCCCCCAAAACTTTAACAAGCTCACCCCTTCTGTTTTAGAATTGTAACAATGTATCAAAAACAAATGCAAAATAAACTTATTCAGCACATGAACATTACATTTTAATCAACTTTATACATAACAAAAGTAAATTCCACTAGAATATTAAAAAAGTGTACTGCATTACCCACAATCACTTGAAAACCATTAAAATACATTTAACATTTTTAACATATTACATTGAGCAACTTAAAAGGATTTTTAGCAGGAAAGCCAAAGCTAAAGGTCAATGCTTCTGACAACAGGAAAGGGAAATTTCACAGTTTTCAGATTCCTTAAATATAAATAAAATGTCATAGATATTCAAAGGAATGGCATATTGAAGATATTTTACATAGCTTTGACATTTATTTTATCACCGTTTTTATTTTATTTTTTTTCAAGAAAACAGTGTGTTGCAAAGGAATGTTTCTTTGTCTTTTGAGCTTAAATTTGGCATCCACCAGACAAGGACCCTGGTTAAAATAGACAAAGACACAGGGTTATATATTCAAGAGCACGGTTCAGACTAGGAGAATTTTTATTTAATTATTTTATGGAAACCCTGTCTTGCAGGACTGAATGTCAGTTTCTGGCAGTGCTTAACTTTACAGTGGAGTGATGAAAGACCCTGTTGTTGGCTGACAAAGTTGTATCTTTAGCTAAACTCCTCGTACTACAATGTGTTTTGGGAAGAATCAAATGCACCCCAGGAAAGAAAGGATTTAAATCACAAGAGAAAATAGGAGCATAATTACTAAATGGAGTGCAGAACAATAACACTTTGTATTTGATACAGGCCTAGAAGCCAAACATTCAGAAAGTGAATCTAAAGGTATAGGAAGGTCATTAAATGGGTTAGAGATACATTAGAATAACCTTACATGTTGGTGAACTTCTACACCTACCATAAGTAACACCTTAATTAACCCATTATGACCTGAGGGGCTTTCTGCACATCATGTCTTAATGGGTTAATACATGACCTAGAAAGGATTTTCTGTGACCCAAACAAAAACACAAGCAATTAGTACATTATGAAGTTAGTTATTCGTTTAGTATTGTGTTGCACCTAGTTTTTACATGAAATTGAGTATGTTTGTTGTAAAGCGAAAAAGACTGCGATAAACAGTAAACAGTGATGCAGTGAGGCTAATACGATTGGTAACTAAGCCAAAAAAAGCAAACTGGTTGATATGTTGGTATGTTGCAGTATGTTGCATTGTGGTAAATTGAACTACATTACATCACAAAACCTACGGTATGTTGTTGTTATATTATGCTAATGTTATATTATGCTAATGTTATGTTATGCTGTGCTGATGTAACATTATGTTATGTTATGTTATGTTATGTTATGTTATGTTAAGCTAAATTATGTAAAATTATGTTGCAATGTATTATGTTATGTTACATTATATGTTACATATCTTTTGAAGTATGTTAGACCTGGTACTTTTACGTATAGTGTTCTAATTTGGTTTTGGTTGTGAATATGCTCTGTATAAAAGATCTAACTGAAAGGTTTGTTTCAGCAGTGCAATTACCTGTATTTATCTCTTGATTTAGGATTTAAAATTTACTGTGATTGTTTCTTGCGAACTTGACTTACAGGCTATCAATGATATCAGACTTTGCATAATAATTTGTGTTGGACCAGGTGTTTATTCAGACATTTTCCTCAGATTAGAGTTGCAATTTTGCCAACTCTGCATCAAGTTTAAAGCAGAGAACCACTTTTAGTTTGTTTTCAGACTGACTTTTGTAAGCGTAAGAAGCCTGAGTCATGTTGGCATGCACTACCATCCTTGCTTTTTTTTTAACCTCAAACATATTCTGCTCTCTGACTCACATTCACACTCAAGTTCAAGCTGAGACAGGGCATATGACATGAATGGGACTGATGGGAAATATTGATGGCAAGCATGAGAGCCAGAGGCCCCAGTGAGGTTGGATAAAACATTTTGAGTTGAGTGGAATTTGCATACGTAGGCATTAAGTGGTTGCTGGTGGAAATCTTTGATGTTAAAATTGCACCACTTACAACATATTCTATGTTAATGATAACAATGCTGGTGAGCTCACTTTTTTTGTTCTCCCATGCATTGATATGGCTGTTAATGACCAGCTATTTGTCTATTCACAGTTGACAGAATTAAAGCACATTACTCCTCCATCTGTACCACGGCTTTCGGTGTTATGAATTATGCTGTTTAAATGGTTTCTCTACTTTAGAAGAGCTCTGGGCAGGGTCTGTGGAGAGGCATCTAATGGTGGCTAAATGAATTCATGCCCAGATCAGGCGTAGGCTGCAAACACAACAAAGTAACAACAGCTGTCAAAGATGGAGAGGGGAGCAGAAAGACACGGGGAACGACAGAGGAGGAGGAGGAGGAAAAGAGGTAGAGTGATGGGGAGAAGACATACAAACAAACGGAGTGGTCTGAATCGAGAATGAAGAATCCAGCAGCGCAGTGCGGCCTTTCAACAAGTGTTTCGGCGAGTTACACTGGTTGCGAAGAAATCTATTGATTGCTACAGCAGCCATTATTCACTAAGTCAAGACACTGAATCAAATAACGGGGCTTGAGTGTGATGGATGGTATTTGATGTGATTAGGAGTTTCTATTCCTGGGGGTGCATTGATTTGCTATGGATGGTGTTAGCATTTGCCTGTTGTTTTTTTTTTTTCTTCTTCTTCTTCCTTTTATAGGATGGGAGAAAATAAATATTTTTCAACAAGCCATCCATCAGTGACCTTCAGCGCTGATGTCACAGCTGCTGTGACTGTTTGTGAGCTTATCAGAATCAAGGAGCGGAGCGGGAGAAGAATAGAGATGAAATCCCCTCATTTCATCCTGATGTGTACTTTTCTAAACTGCGGCTGACATGCGGCGGCGCTTTAGCTCAGAGCAGGCAGAGATACGCTGAAAGGGAGGCAGAACGTTGTACTAACAAATGAGGGGTGGGGGTGGGGGAAGGAGGAGTGGGGGAAAGCTTATATATGATGGATGAGAGGTGGAGAGGGTTGCAAACTGTCAGATGTTCACTTTATCTTGCTATGCGTTTTTGATGCTCGGAGTGAGGGGAAGATTGGTGGGTGGGAGGGCCGAGGACCGGAGATGGAAGGTGACAATAGACACGAGTGGAAGGGGCGGGGGGAAGGAGAGGAGATGCTATTACATGTATACCTGACAGAACGTCGCCTCCTCCTCCGCTCTGCTCGTTTGCTAATGAAGCCACGAGGAACATTATGCAGATGAGCCTTAATGGTGCGTTGACTACAGCCCCAACTGAGGGTCAGTGATGACCTCCTCCACTCCTTTGTTCGCCTCATTGTTCAATTTCTTTACCTTCCCCCCATCTTCTTTTTATTTTCGCCACAAAACCTCCTGCCCTGTACATGTTTTCCTTTCCTGCGCGTCCTCATCATCCCATTCCCCTTTTCTGAGAGCAAAACTGTGCCATCGATCTCCACCTTCGAGCATGCCTGCTGATCAGAAAATAAACAAATGTAAAGATGGGATACAATGAAGAACTTGTGCATCTGCATCTGCCGAGAAGCTGGAAGTGGAGGAAGAGGAAACAGACTCAGACAAGAGAAAAGTTGAAAATACTGGAAGGCACGAGTGGGATTCTGCATCATCTTAGATGGAATTTCGAGGGCCATTTCTGGATGATGGCTCATCAAGTTTCATTCTGCGTGTCATCCATAATTGCTTTTAGATCTGTTCCTATGGAAACTGCAGTTCTCTTATTTTGAGCAGCTGAAGAGGGGATGTTTCATCACCTTTTCCCATGGGGGTTGGGGGCCACCATATATATGTGTGGTTTAGCACCACAAATTTGGAACAAACTTCCAGAAAACTGTAAAACAGCTGAAACACTGGGTGCCTTTAAATCTCAACTTAAAACCCACCTGTTTAGAGTTGCTTATGGCTAAATTAGGGTTAGAGTGCGGGTTTTTGATGTTTGTCTCTTTCTTACTGTTTATTCATTGTCACATGCTGTTTTTATTTTGTTTTTTAATTATGTAAAGCACCTTGAAATGCCTTGCTGCTGAAATGTGCTATACAAATAAAATTTGATTGATTGATTGATTTAGATAGGGGGGGGGGCACTAGCTGGTTGGGCCACAGAGGATGAGCAGCACATCTAAGGAAAAGCACAAAGTAGGATAAGAGTGTTGCGTTTCATGGAAATCTTAAATGCTTAACCTGCCATCGCATAAGACAATAGGACGCAGAGAAAAAATAATGAATGTGCATTGGCTAGGGGGAGCGCACGCACTCCTGTATGATAAGAACACACAATATTACCCACTAACAAATGTAGGGCAAACCCCCCTTGTCTGACGAAAAAAAAATGACTTCTTTATCCAACTGCTTGGATAATAGCACAATAAAAATTCCATTTATGTCTCTATCTAGTGAGCTTTTATTGTCCATGTCTCGCAGCCACAAAACAACATTAATGATGCAGTAAAACTGTTTACCGCTCGACTGTTACATAGTATTAGTTGGGTGTTGTTATTGGATGAGTTTGTAAGAGGAGATATTTCAGATTTTGGTTTTATTGTTCATTTGCAAACTCATCTTTTACGTTGTTCTTTCATTTGTCAGTCAAACAAGCATTTTGTTGATACGCAACAGGCATTTTTTCCCCCCTTCCTAAGTCATAAAACCAGTTGTTTAGTTTTGAGTACCACTTTAACCTCACTATATTTAAAATTTGACCTTTTTGCCTTGCTGCAGGAATGCAAAACATTTCCCATATACTCTTTTTTTTTTCCCAAAACCAAAACTTGCCTGTGTTCATCTCCTTAACAAGTAGCAGTACCACAAATACCAGGCAAAGCAAGTTTAAGAAAATGCAAACCCAAAACTCTGAAGTTATTTTATTTATTTTTTTTAACAATGTGACTAATACACTATATTGTGTGGTAAAAAATCAGTAATATTTCACCATGTTATTTCAACTTATTTTAAATAAAATAAAAATGGAGTTAATTAATTTAATAGTTTTGTATTTTAAAATAATGTTTCATTGTGATTAGATCAAGTACAATCTCAGCAGAGTTAAAAAGAATCCTTTTTGATTAAGGAATAAACAGTGATCATTGTTTTGTGGTCTGTTTTAGCAATGATTGTGCCTACAGCCTCCCTCCCTGTGAATTATGCATGCTTCTGTACATAATGTCTTGTTAACACAGTGTAATGAGGCTGATTCTTTTTTCCAGCTTATGAATTCAACAATGAGAATTTTCTGCAATTTTGCCTTTTTAGTTCTTTTGTTGTATTTTAGCCCAGTTTAAATGGGCCATCCACCATAAAATGCCAGTCAGAATTAGGAACTTTCAGTATAATAATGAGCCGAAGGTAGTTCAGTAAAGTGTTCAGTTCTTGAACAGATTATAGGGGTCTAAAAGCCTACAGGCCATGTGTCAAACAAAAACCCTCTGAAAGGTATCTTTCTTTTAAGAAAATCTGACAAAAAAAATGAGTGTTATTTTGTTTGACCAAGACTTGAAGCAAAATTTAAAAAGCAGTAGAGAACTAAATAACACCTCCTCATGTGAAAATACAAAATAAATTTAAGTAGAGGAAATGCATTTGCCTGCAGTCTCACATGATAAAGTTTCAAATAAAAATGTTACGCAAACTATTAGAACTCAGAGTATTTGTTGGGGAGGGTTCTCAGTTGCTATTACACCAAATTTTAGCTGAATATTTGTCAAATTGACTGAGTTCCAGCCATTATATGTTTTCTAACGTTGATTAGCTTTGGCAGCCATCTTTTGATTAGATGGACTCCAAAGGTTCCTCAGTTGTAGATGTACATCCAATGATTGCTTCAGAAAGTGTCATTAAAATCTGTCCAGTGGTTCATGACATTTTTGCTAAAAGACAACAAATGAACAAACACACGCAGACATTTACATGATTGCCCTCCTTCTGTGGCAGCAGGTGACAGTTCAAAGTTAAACAGTCATATCAAGTGATTTGGATAGGTTTGTGCTAGTCTTCTGTTTGTGGTGTTTATCAAATGCCTGCCTGTTTTGTATAAATCAGCAATGTGGAAAAGACATACGGCAGCAGTCGAGAGCAACAGGTGGATGTAGGGAAAGCCAGAAGGGTCATAATTCATATGCTTTAAAATGCTCTTTGGCGTCTAATAAACGCCACGTCCTCTGTATCATTTACTCTTTTATCATAATAGGGTTGGCTATTACTAATTTAAAGTAAAAAAACATTTGACACTTCCCACGCCTAGCAGAAAGCTGAACACTCTGAATTTCTCTGACACTGTGTAAAAACTTTGTACAGCTCATTACCAAGGTTTGAACAACCAATTTCTGTTGTTTGCCGTTTCTACTTGGGAAAGGTCAGCAGCCTGTATTAAAAAGTAAATCAATTAACGTCTGTCGTGGGATCCTATTCAAAAGTTTGGATGAGCTCTTTTTATTTGTTACAATCAGAAAGGTTAAATTGGACTCCATGCTGATGTGATTATTGGTTACAAACTCTCATTCAGTGTGCAAGAAAACAATATGTTTAAATGAGCGAATAAGTTTTATTCACAAAGTATTACTTTGGGTACAGTATTCATTCACAGATTTTTGTATCAGTGTTTCTGTTTCATTTTGTTAGTTTTGCCCTTCTTTCACTCTGTGTGAATGGTTATAAAAAAGTTGTTTTGATAAGCTCATGCTTAACCCCCATTAGGTCTCCTCATCATGGTGTGTTGCCTTACCAAGGTCAGGGGTGTGTTTTGTCTTACTTAGAAAATTTTATCACCACATTATCCAAGTGTGGAGGAAGACGGGAAAACAAGCCTATGGGTTAGCACTCATTGGTGAAGCTTGTTAAGCCCTGTGCTGTTTTTGATGACAAGCCATGAGTCACTTTAATGGTCCTTGTGTTAAAGCTTTTTGCCACATGAACCCGGAGATCATTAGAGTCTCATCCTCAACTCCTAATCCCTTCCTTCTAGAGTGTGCGTGCCTTGCCAGCTAACCTCGTAGCAACGGCTGCTACCGAGCAAATCCTCAACTTGCCATTTTTCCTCACTTCAAGTCACAGAAACAAATCTACTGAAGTGCACACAAACACCCGATTCCTGGTCTGGCATTCAAATAGGTTTTACTCATTTATTTGAATGCTACTTTTCAGTCACTGTGGTTTATTGAAGCACAAAGGAGTTGAAGTGATAAACGAGGTTCTGTGAAAGGGTTACAATGAAACTTTCATTCCTTGCAAAAATGCATTCCACCTGACCTATTGCATGCAAAAGTTTTGAACAAAGATCTCAGGCGATATGTTAGCACTTGGAGTTTGTGATGAGAATGACCCTTAGCTACTACCACACCAAATATTAGCTCAATATCTGTCAAATTGATGGAATTATAGTCATTTTTGTGTTAACTAAGTTCGCTCAGTTGTGGCAACCATCTTGAAATGGGTTGACTCAAACACTTACTGAGTAATAGATGTACATTTAGTGACTACTTTCTGAGAGTTTAAATAAAATCCATACAGGGGTGCATGAGATATTTTGCTAACAGACAACCAAACAAACACATGCACAACACTCACAGTTCCACATGGCAGGATATTTCAGATGGAGCTCTGCAGGAGTATTTTTGCAGAAGGCAGATGTTGTCCTTCTGTCATGAGCAGGAAAATTATTATGTTTCTTCCAGAATAATTGTTTTGTGTGAAACGGACTGCAATGTGAAAGTTTATAAAACAGAATTTACATGAGCCATTGCCAGTCTGGTCACAACTAATCTCTAGTTCCTTAAAATGTGTCCAAAGAGCTATGTGCAACAGGTGAGATATTAATTGTTCAAAACCTTTTCACCGAACCCCACTTCAAACGATCTGAACTACCCCTTTAAAGGTATTGAAAGTCATCTCTGTAACTGCTGGGTTTACAGAGTTAATCTGAGTGGGTGGTTAATGTAATGGAAATTAAATACAAAACTGTTTCTTTGATGTCCATCGACTAAGCTTAACAACAGAGAGTGAAGGTTAAACCCAAGGGGTGCAGTCTTCTAACACGAGATTCGAGCTCAGCATAATTCGAGCAAATGGAACATCAATCAGGGTGGAAAGGAAAAACACTTTCTTTTATTTATAAAAGAAAAAAAAAGCCACTCAGCTTTTATAAAAACAAAAGCTCATGGGTGTTTGTTCAGTCGCAGCTCAGAGTGTGAGGCTTAGTGGATTTTTCTGCAATAATCATCGTACATTAACATGAGATAACCAGCATTATTTCTGTTATACTGTCAGCAAATGAATCATCACCGGCCCACCTCCCCATTGCATCAATCATCAACAATTGTCACATCATTGTTACGATACTTATGATCTGCCCCCCCCCCCCTCTCTCCTATTATTAGCTCTTGGATGTGTCATCTGCATCATGACACATCCAGAGTTTACAGAGGATCCATGTCTGTAACGTGTGACGGTTGAGTCAGACCAAATTGCCTGCTGGGGGTCACTGGGTCTCAGATTAAGGAGCTGACAGTTACACAACACCATGGCAGGAATCAAAGGAAGGACACACACACACCACGAATAACACACACTGTTTATCAAAGCTCTTTGAAGGGTAATAATTAGAATAAAAGTAACTGATGCAAAGCAGAAAACAAAGCTTATGACTGCATTTAAAGTAAGAATTTAGCACGTCGTGTTGCTAAATTTAAAAGGGTTTATCTTCATTAGTTTGCATATCTGTTTACGTAATTTAGTTTATTGGATTTGTGTCATGTATTTGTATTATCAAGCTAAAAAACCTCCACAAGGGCAAATGGCTTGAATCAAATAGCATCCCTAACAGCTCATAATGAAGCTACAGTTTAGGAGTCTACAAACCTTTTACTGGCTACTTATGCTTTAACAATTGTACTAAATTAAACCTTTTAGTGGAAGAATGGTTAGAATATCATGCAAACGTTGGTTAAAACTATGACATCTTCACGAACCAGGTTTGGTTTGGAATTATCATTTATGCCATCATAAAAAAGGATTTTATTTAAAAAATCACATATGCATTTGTTGTTCTGCACACAGTGATAACAGGTACAGCACAAAATGAGCTGCTGAGAAGCCATGATGTACACACAGGGAGCATGTGGAGAGGAGATTTCAAGGACATCAGGTTGGAAATATAAGATTGAGGGAAGTATTAGCCCACCATGGCACAGATGGGGGTCATTCATTAATATAATTGTTTCCACTGCTTTAAATTTTGTCTTTATAATTCACTTACTGACAATCTCTTTACATGGAAATTTAGAAAACCTGATTCTGGCTCTGATTAGATAACCCTGCTGCAGAGCTGCAACACTGTTTTTTTTTCAATTAAATTAAATTAAGTTCAGTTTAATTTGATTTTTTGGAATGCAGCTCCAGTTCACACTGAAAGCCATCTCGCTGCATATAAAAACCCCACAACAATATGATAAAATGCTTTGTAACACATTCCCTACTTCCTTAAAAGCCACTGAAGCTGATTGATTATAATTAACTAGAGTTTAAAAAATAAAATGAAAACGTGTCTGGGCTCCCTCTGTTATCTCTATCTTTTTCAAAGTCCTGCAGCTAGACTCATTACTGAGACCAAAAGACAAAAACAAAACCATTGTGCTTTTCTACATTAGCTCCCTGTTGAATTTTTTATTGATTTTTTCAAATCTTGCTGAATCCCTTCAAGGCCCAAAATTTACCCTGAATCTAAAGTCATTGTGCTCTTACACACATGGTATTTACCCTCTCGACCACTGAGACCCATGATGCACCTTGCTACCTGTTACAGCTCAGGAGAATAAGACCTCCAGTTTTATAGACTTCTATTTCTAACTTATGCAGAGGAGATCTTTACTGTTTGCTTCCTGTGTGGTATTTTCTGATATATTTTTATTAAAATTATTTATTTAATAAACATACATTTAAACTAACGAACAAACACCTAAACTAACTCACCTTATTCCTTATTTCATAAATACATTATAGTAAGAAGAAAAAGAAAAAAATCTCTTCTTAAAATAAGTGTTTTTGTTACAATGAGTAAATGTTACAAAAATTTTACTTAATTTTTTATTTTTTTAAGCCAACAGCTGCTGTTTTATGAAGAGCTGCAGTAGCTCAGTGGTCAGTGCTGCGGTCTTGTAATCCTGAGGTTCCAGGTTTGAATTCAGGTTGCGCCAGGGATGACGTCCTGTGCAAAACAATTGCCAAATCTTCACTGTAAGTTTGCTTGCTGTTGCAGACCCTATAGGAGGAAGCAGCTACCATATACTGAGCACTACATGTTTGCCATTATATTTTTTATATGTATACACACAAACATGTTAGAAAACATTGCACTGATAATCAGCTCAAAATGATCTGACATCCTGTTCACTGGACAGAGAGAAGTTCCAGGTAATTTCTAAAGATATGGTTTTACCAGCCTGATTTTGTCCTATTTAATAACCTCTCTAATCCATCTTATTTAGGCAGGTGGAGCTGCAGATTTCCAGTTTAGCAGTATGCAAATAATATTGTTTAATTATGAATCGATAGTAATGTTTTTTCTTATGTGTAGAGCATGTAAAGAGAAACATCTTTGTGAATTTAATGCTCAATTAGTTTTAAAACAATCTTTTTAGTTATGTGTTTTGTTTGTTGATGAGTAAGAACAGTTTTATTGATTATAACTTCAGCTGGAATAAACAAGGTTGAGCCGAGCTGATTAAAGCATCAGATCATGGTCCAAACAAGGTAGTATCTGAGTAGTAGCAAATGTCAATCCAATTGTTGACCTACTGTCTATGGTTATAGCTGTGCTGTAATACGCCTGTTGTAAAACACTTGTTGCAAAATAAACGGCTGCCATAAAGTGGTTGTGCTGTGATGTTATATGCAAACATATCTGCCACACGGAAGTATTTTAAAATACTAAATGAGAGCAGTTCAGCAGCTACTGCAGCTCTTACCACCAAGAAACCTTTAAAATCCGAAAACCTGGCTGAGTACATGAAGTTCGGCCAGCTAACTCTTAAAACTAGCACTACTGAGCAACACCCTTTAGAGGAAACTCTAAAGAGAAGAGACAGGTTTCCACAGGACAGTGATGAGGCAAAAACTGTTACAAAGCAGGTGACTGACTGTATCTGGATTTGTATTGCAGACAAAAAAAGTCTTTATCAGGACATGCCTAATGATAATTGTAAATGTAAAGTGATTTTTTTTCTAAGCACATAAACAGTGGCTCAATCACAAATGTTTTTTTTCCCCCATTTCTTTTTCTTTATAAATTGACCTGATTCCAGTAATAATCTGAGCAAACATCTCAGAACTGTCATACATGAAATTTTTAATTAAATAAACAACTTTCCATTGCATCTGTACTCTTTAGGTACTCAGTGCAATGGTATGAAAACATTCCTCCAGCAGTATTATTGTTTGTTTGTTTGTTTTTTAACTTTAACTTTAAATGTAATTCTGGCCATTGACTTTGCCAATCTACCGTCCTTCTGTTGCAATAATACGAGCCGTCAGTGCTGAGGGTGCATGCATCAATTAAAATGATGAGGACAGGTTCCAAGAGTTGCTGGTAAGTTCAGAGGTTCAGCCAAACAGTGCTTATCTCCAGCTGCCAGCTGGACGTGGCTGAAAAAGCCCCCCCTTTAATACTGTGTGATAATAGCCACACTCTTGTCACTTCTCACCTCTCTAACCCCGCAGAGTTGCTTCTCTTCTAAAAGCTGCTGGCGGTTAGCTGAAGGATGTAAAGGGAACATTGTCTGTCTTCACCCGTCATTCAGCCTTCCCCTCATCAGTCACTTTAGACTCACATTTTCTGCTTCTCTCCTCGATTGCTTTAAGACAGCGAGGCTGAATCATTTCCATCTGTTGCACAAACCTACAGGTCTGCATTTGTGCGCCGCACTGCGGTGTCTCACACCTATGAATCGAAATCAAACTGCACACTGGAGTTCTCTGGCTTTCGCTAAATAAGTTGAACCGAACCACTCACCACTCGGTAAGACAGACAGCTAGATGACTCACGGTCAGTCTCGCTCTGCTGTACAATATTTGAACCAAACAAAGGAATTTGGTTCAGTCCCTCCCAGACATGAGGGCTCAGTAATGTAAAGAAAAGCTGCAGATGACGAGAAAGCGACTCTCCGAGGCTGAGCTCCTCGAAACTTTTAACGGCGGAGCCTTATACTGGCCACAATCTATCCTTTTCATTTCAGCGTTTGGTCCTGAGCAGGATATCAAAACTGGCCAGACACAATCAAAAATTTTCTTGATAAAACGGTTCCACGAGTATGACTTCTGATGGCTGCGTTGACCCTCTGGCCTTTCATCTATTGAAGCAAAATTGTCTTGTTCAAAGCGTCTCATTTGAGCAACCCTTTCATCTGTATTTTTTTTTTCTTTTTCCTTTTTGGCAGATGAACCCTGTGATCAGAATCTCTTAAGTCAGATACTGATGCTATGAGACAATATAAACAGAAAAAAAACAGAAAATCACTTTTATCAAAAGCTTATTTTTATTCCATTTTCTTGCAGGCTTTTTACTATGCAGCATGAGAAAAAATAATTAGCTATTAGGCAATCACTGCATAAAGGGATGGTCTAGGTCTTTTGAAGTAATGTTCTGTGGAAAGGTTATGAACAATTAATATGTTAGTTGTTGTAGATATCTCTTTGAATGATCTCAGTACATGATGTGTGCAATCCTTACTTGCATGCACCAACAAGACGCAAACTGGACTATTTGGTGCTGATGGCCTTCTTTGTTCTATTAATTATTTCAATAAGGAAATCGCTACATCTTAGCGGTCTTGTTTATTTTTGAGTTAACATTTCATGTTGATTTTTAACCATAACTGATAGCAAAGATATTCAAGAGTCATCAGAGCAGAGCTATGCAGGATGCTGATTGTGGTCTTTGTCAAAATGGTCTTCCCATTGCTGGAGCTTATTTTGTGTTTAATTGCAGTTTAAGGTGTCTGAAACACGATTTGAACAATGTGGTGGTCTTGTTCTTACATTGGTGATAACCTACCAAGGATTTTTGTGTACAAAGCAAGTGTATACAGATGTGATCCAGTACGACACAATCACATATACTGACATACATGGAGGCATTTATTTGCTTGCCAGCAAAGTACATTTGTAAAAATATGAACCAAACGTCCCAAAAATTTCTACAAAATGAGCCTTTCTACAAAAGGCTTACTGGCCTGTTAGAAAAACATTAGCCAGTGCAAAAACAAACAAAAAAGAACATCCCGGTTGATCTTTGAGTCACTGCAGTTATGGAGAAAACTTTAAGGGAGCACAATAAATTTCATGAAACAAAATGATAAAAACAAGAGCGCTGACTTAGTAATGGTGTCTAGTTTGAGTCAGTTGGTGCATGATTGCGCAAATAATGTTTTGGAGAAATAGACTTTAATTCTGACCAATTGACAAGGCAATGGCTAGTCTGGGTGGGCCCAAAAAGAAAGAGGTTTGCCATTGTTCTAAAACAGAGGCTGCTGCTATTTGTGCTTTCAACGAACCACAGAGGTGTATGGAAATAGTCATGTAATACAAAATGAATGACAATTTAAAGTGAGTTCATTCAAAAAGCTATCTACAACAGGTAAGATATTATTTGCACATGACCTACAAAATCTAATTTAAAAAAATCTGAACTATTTTAATTGGGGGGTTTAATTATTCATTTCTAGCAGCCTCTAATCACACAAAATGCAACCATTTTCTCTTGTTTTGTTTTAATTTGTGTAAACTAATAGACTTTTGAATTTGAATCTGCATCTGAACATATCAGAGATATTAATAGAACTGATCTCTGCAGATTCAACAAAACATAAAAAGAGCAGCAAAAAGGATTTGTAACAAAGGTAAGCTCAGGGAAATGGCTGTGTTGTTTTCTGTGTAGTGCAATGATACTAAAACTTGTTAGTGACAAGAGTGAGATGTACACACAAAGTTAATAGTCTACCCTCTTGTTTTTCTTCCTCCGTTTTGACCACACACACATACAAAAGCAATAATGTCTGTGACTTTTGATCCAATTCAGTTCTATTAGGAGCCATAATGTGTTGCTGCCTTGTGCGGCTCATGTGTTAACCATAAACAACTGTGATTGCTTCTACCTACGTGTGGGTGGACAAATTCTCTTAAGTAATTCTGTTTTTGTCAAGCGAACCTGTGGAGGTAAATAAGAACAAGAGCTGCTCACTTCACACTTGATGCCTTTGCCTGTGAATCACAATAAATTAACACATCAAAGGAGCAAAGCATTACTCAACTAGAAACGAAACACCAAAAACATTAACGCTTATATGGTTTTCTAAATCAATACTGAAGATTATTGTATGGCTAAATAAAATAAAAAAACAAGTGGAGTTAGTACAATTTTTCTTTTTTTTTCCTCTGTAAAACAGTTAATGGAAAAATTATAAATCTTTGCTGAGATTCACTCCACAAATCCAGAAGTACAAAAGAGGTGATGATTTTAATTACACAAAACACTGAGTGGGTTCAAGCTGATTTGAACATTAAGGGCTGATTGCACCCATACTGGAGTGTGTCCAGCAAACACTTACTGGCAAAGGTAGCCAACAAACAATTATCTTCATCCTTAATCCATGTGATTACACGCAACTAATTTGTCTTAGACCAGCATGGGGAATTGGAGAGTTTTGGGCACAGAACCAAACTACGGATATTTCATTTATATCTGCCAAAATACATCCATTTTATCAGCTTCAAAAAACATACTGAGTGATCATGCACTGTTTCTTTGACTTGCCCTGGGGTCCTACAGTATTTATACAATCAGTACCTCTGCTTTTTGTCTTTCACCTGATAAGACCAAGACAAACCTGCATTTACCCGAGCCCAAGATAGTCTAACTATCGATAGTATCCGGATGACACCCCAGCAGTGGTTTGCGCTGGTTCTCTCCAGCTAAAACCCAGCTTTAAATCCCACAGACCCTGCCACCTGAACCGGCCATCTAAAAGCTTCCATTAGACAACTCTGAAGTGTGGCTGCAGCCAGCAAAGCACAGCTATGACTAATGCAATTTCATGCACGACTGTGGTCTGTGCAGCTCAGCTCACACTGGGTCCCACATGTAAAATAAAGCAGACAGATAGAAGCTCCAACAGAGCAAACACAGACTGACAGGAGGCTCGGCAGAGAGGGGTTTTTACTTTGCCAAATCAAATAATCGAACTCTATTTGCGGTTTTATCATTGTAGATGAACTATTTAACGAGTGTGCGAATTGTTCATGTACGCCCATCGCTGTGCAATCCAGCGAGAGACCTTATCCAGTAAACTGAGAAGCTGCAGACTGAGGGTTTTTGCTTTAATGCAAATACAGCCATGTTATTGCCACTGAAAATTACTGGGGTAGGGAAAGTTTAAAAGTAGAGCAAAATGGGAATACTGGAAGCTAGTTTTTCAAGCCTTGCATCAGCAGTAGTGTCAGATACTGTCAGTGTTCCCAGTCAGTAAGAAAAATCATTCTGATTGTTGGCAATTGGATTTCATCCTTGCTGTGCGTCTGAGTGATTTTTTTTCCCTCGAATGCAGACAACACGAGTAAATAAAGCAAGTGTTTCTCATCACTGCTGGTTCCTTTCGTCACTTTAGTGTTACAGAGCCTCTGGAACATTTGTACAATTAATTTCCACTGCCCTTGGTTACAGTTTATTTTACTGTGAGCCAGGGACAGCTGGCATAAATGGGCTAACAGGGCCAAAGCCTCCATGACATTTACAATAAAGATAAGAAAATTACTGCCAAGCAGTATTTAAATAGATTGTTTCACATTTTGGTGAAACCTAAAGCAACATCAACGCCAAACAGTCACAAGGAAAAAAAAAACAAAAAACAGATTTCTTCTAAATAGGCTATTTTTTTTACATCCCAAACATAGCAGCTAGGATAACATTTACATGTATGGTTTAAGTCAGTGGTCTCCAATCCTGGTCTTTGAGGTCCACTATCCTGCATGTTTCACTTGTTTCCCTGCTCCAACACACCTGATTCAGTGGTTAAATTACCTCTTCATTTTCTACAGAAGCCTGTTAATGACACACTGATTCAAATTAGGTGTGTTGTAGCAGAGAAACAAGTAAAACCTGCAGGATAGTGACCCTTAAGGACCAGGATTGGAGACCACTGATTTAAGTGATTGACAAGTGTTTGTACCCCGCCATCTTGATTTGCTGCTTTGGCCTGAATTGGGCTGATTTTGTTCAACCCACAGGCCAAAGACTTTAGCCAGAGAGAGTGGATGAAATGTGACATGCCCTTCTTGACAGTGTGCGCAAGTGAAGAAGTGCAGCAGTGGTGAGCATTAGCATGAAAGAGGTTGATTAGGTACTTTCTCATTTTTGCTAATGTCTTGAGAGGAAGAACTAGAAATGAAGACAAAACCAACCAATATACAAACACAACAATAGGACAAATGGGAAATCATAGCTTTTCTGTTACTCATTTTCAGAATGGGTTAACATGGCAGCACTTTTTTCATTCAGCAATCTGTTGAGAAAAATTGAATGATGAACTAATGGTGATGTACAACAACGTAGCTGTAAATGGTCTATACTGAGAACAAACTTTAGACTTTTGTTTTCTTTTAGAACACTGAAATGACCACAATTATCCACCAAACCCCCATGAAACTGACAATGAGAGAGGTGTTTCAGTAACATAAGGCACTTTTTTTAGCTTATTGTTTGTCTGATGAACATGTTAGCCCACCAGCATATTTAACACCACCAGCCATCACTGTTAAAGCAGTAAAGTTGGTATATGGTGTGCTAAGCATAGGGCATGAAGTCAAAACATATTTTCAAGCTGTAAAATAGGAGTAGTGAGTTTTTATCAAGTTGAAGAGTGATAAAGTGAAAGGGCAGGATTGGTATCTTGAGAAATTTGAGCGCCCAACTTTTACAAGGATGGTAAACAGTTTTGTTAAGGCAAGATCTTGTTTGCAGTCAAATTTTACGTCAACATATTCAGTATATTTTCTGACTTTTCTAACTATGACCATACATTTTCATTACTTGATTAATTCTGTTAAAAGTCACAGGGAGCTGATGCCTATCTTCAGTGGTTAGTGGATGAGAGGCAGGGTATGCCTTGGACAGGTTGCCAGTCCATCACAGTAAATGCTCCTGAAAGCCTCTGGTTATCACACTAAAAAATGAAAAATACATAATCTCTTAAAGCAAGACCTTCCAACCAAAAGCAGCCCAATCATCAGAGGAAAAAGCTACAATTTGATGGCTCTATGCAAGCTCACAGCATTTGAAACAAATGCATTGATTTGGTAGCATATAAACTGGGAACAAACTAATGGTCTCGCAAATGTTAATCTTTTTAGATAAGCGATCTTGGTAACCCGTGAGGAGATTTTCATTGAATTTTTCATTCACAGAACTCTCTACTCTCACAGCTATCTGAATTTTGAAGACGCTTACTTAAAGCAATGTATGAATTTTTTGCCCCATGCGGCTCTGCTGGAGTGTTGCTGAGTAACAGCATCAGACTTATGATGTTTACAGCTCCAGAACATTGCTTTACAGAGAATGAGAGCTTTGTGAGCTATGGTATATTGAGGTTTGCTGAAGGTTTTTTCTTTTAAAGCACATGTGAAGGGATACAGTGCATCAACAGCCTAAGCCTTGAGTCTGCTGCAATGTTCTAGATAATCTTGCTGCTACATTAAAGAGGATAAAAGTGTATCCTTCCCTCACACAAGAGACTGTATTCACACACACGCAAAGTGAAATATATCTGCCAGCCATCTCAGATGTGTAAACACAAACAACAAGCACAAATATATGCTTATTTAAATTGTCAACTTGTTTCCCAAAGAAGGAAATTGAGAATGCAGCATGAATAAAAAAAGAAGTCATACTTGTCTGCAATGTAATTGCTTCTTAAAAAATAAATTAACAATGCTAATTATGTTATTTTATGATCATAGGTTAACTAATTACAGCTGCTGCAGGGATGGATTCTGAATATTTCAGTCCAGGCATATCACTTCCAATGATCTTAAAATTAACTAAAACAAAATAAATTACAAATGTATTTTTGTATCAGTGGGTCAAGTAGCAGTTCAGATATTTTGGAGTTGTTTTAAGACTGGAACTTTCTTTTTTGGTCTTGGCCCAGCTCAGACTTGGTATTTGATTGCCAGTCAAACTGAGGTCCTTCAAAGAGCTACCTACAACAGGTAAGACATTAAGTGTTCATGACCTTTCCACTTAATTCCACTTAAACTAAAATATCTGAACTATTTGTTTAATAGTACAGAATAGTTTAATTGCTGTTGTTTTTGCCAAACAGTTTTAAGATTGTTTTGTCAGTCGGCATTGCATGCTCTGTTCCTCTTTTCCACATGTACCACACAACATGATATTTTCTTCTACAAAGTATCAACTGCGAAAATACTCTGAAGTGGCACCTGAGTTGAATGCACTTGAGATGGAACACAATGGAAACTGGGTACTACAGAAGTTTTTCTGTTCACAGGATGTCGAACATCTTAGGCCACTGACTTTTCTGTATCGATGCCTGTTATTGTTCTGAAATCAATAGTACTACATGAAGACTTGAATACAAAATTGAGAAAAGTCTAAAAAGCAGTTGACACAAAAGCAGAAATAAGAATAAAGGCCTACAAGTCCTTAACCCTCCTGTGGCGTTCAGGTCAAATGGACCTGAAGTTACAAGGGCTTCTTTTTCTCTCTCTTTAGTTACTAGGGCTTCAGGACGGTTAAAGGGAATGGTCCACACTTATATAGCACCTTTTTAATCTCTCCACTTTCTGCTAAGCACTTGATTGTCTCACTCAGGAAAACATCATTGCCCGCCTTTTGCCTCCTGGTGGCAGGAGATAATTAAGCAGCAAATAGCAACAGCACACAAGCCCACTGGTTGGAAGTTCTGCAGCTCTGTTTTATGCAAAGACTTTTGGATGTTTTCCAGACTTTGTACAGGGAAGCTGACAGGACCAAATTTGCACAACGTCCAGTCTGAATTTATCAGCTTTTTCCACTACTCCAACACAATTCTACATAATATAGACTTGATCATTTCAGGACTGGTGCATAAATACTGGAAAGTACTTTGTCATAAAACTTTTGCATAATAATAAAAAAGAGCAAATTTTATGGCCCACAGGTGGCAAAAAGTTTAGATAAAAATCGATAAAAAGGCTAAGCAGAGTAGTAGGCAACAACAAAGAAAACTCAGTCAAAAGATGCCTTCATTGTTGCTTTCCTGCCATGCTCCATGAGTGCTGTCACAAGTGATTTATGATTATTTTTGGCTCAGCACATCACTATCAATCACTGTCAACACAATTGTTGGCCATTGCTTTTGTATCGCGTGTCTTTTTCCTCCTCCGGGTCAAATTTATGTATGTTTTTATTTTCTTGGTTTTGCAGTTCACTGCTCTCAAATGACTATGCATCTGTAAAGCAGCAGTATTTATTGAAAAAAAAAAAAAAAGAATAAAAGTGATATATTTAATTTGCACAGTGAGCCGGCTGAGTCTTCACAAAGACTTGATACTACCCTGTTGTTGCTCCTGCTGTCAGGAAGAGGCAAGGCTCCTTTGTTAAATGCCTCACTGTTGACAAGTATTATGACCGTGACTAGAATTGAAAAGCCAAGAAGAAGGCACGCTGATGACTCACAACCTCAGTAAGCTGAATTCTGATGCCATACATTTGAAACAGTTCAAAGCCGCTGAAAAAATATCTACAGCGTGAGCTCCGAGTATCCGTCATTGTCAAGAAGACCTTGGCACGCCCCAAGACGAAACAACTGTCATCAGCTTTGCAAAGAGTTTTGTTTATTGCAGTCAGAGATACATGACTGTAGAGAAGATAGCAGGCCAATAAATGACAACCTGGAAGGTTGTTTTTTTAAAACATTAAAGCTCGTGGTACATTTGTTTCCATGCTGCTTGAGATAAAAGGAAGTAAAAGGGCACCCTGTAAACAACTGTGAATATGAGCTGAAATGAAATGAATGACTTCACATTTTCCCATTTTTTGATCTGTAGATCAGTATTAGCCCCCCTTCGCACTGGATGATGACCCATCTATGCTCTCCACAATCTACATGACCTATATGAACGAGACCGGACTGCAGCAAATTTGGAAAACCTCCTTCAGGTGGAGACAATCAAGATGCTGCTGTATGCACTTAGTATTCACTGCTTAGGTTTTTCATGCTAGTTTCACATCCCTGAGGTGCACTTCTGAGTCCTGACCACAATCTATACACTCAGGCTGGCAAGACAATCTCAGACCATACCAGGATGCAGCTATATACGAGAAGACCATTCCACATTAACATGATGCTACCTGCCATGGGCATTACATCTCTAGGATGTTTCCATGGCCTTGTCTCAATCAAGGTTCGAGCCTAGGCATGAGGCCAGATTGATACAACAACCAAGCTACATTGTTGTATGCAGGACGTATATGGATATGTGAGGATCCTGCCTTCCTCAGGCCATTTTTTCCCTTTTCCTCTTGGTGAAGCTGTGGTTTTGGTTTTGTGTTTTTGTAATTGTCTGACTCCACCTATCTAGGACATCTACACTACATATAATGTGAAAACTCAATGAAAATTTCATAAATCCTAATGTCAAATCATAATTTACAGAACAATCCTGAATGATATTTTACTAACATTATAACTGGTAATGTTTTTATGACCTAACAGTAATTTTTGTGCTGATTTCTTGTGTTAACAGGCTTCCCAAAGTGTTTGCCTTCCAAATTAAGTGGGAATGCATAATTTGTCCTTGCTCATACCATCACACAGGTGATAATTCCCAATCAGCTTTATTGCTGCATTCACAGGATATGCTGCCATCACAATCCATCCAGAACTTTGATAAGCTGCCATCATAATGACAAACCAGCACAACCTCTCTACACAAGTTTTGTGCATGCTCAACCCCCTCCACAACCTATCACCCTCTATTATGCATAACAAGGAGCCAACTTTGTTGTTTATATGTGACTGAAAACCTTACCAAAACCCTGCATCAACATCCATTTTATGAATGGGAACCTTAAATTTTAAGAAGTGAAGTTTGAGCTTTTGGACTCCAACATACCTCCTTCACATGATCTTTTTCTCTCCCTCTAAATGACTCTTTTAGATATTTCTTGTATTTCCTTGTAATTCATGTATTTCATCAAACACTCCTTGTACTCACATTTAACATGATCTGATGAGGTAATTAATCTTTTGGTAAAATCAAAATGATGTATTACGCCCAACCAACTAAAGTAAAAAGGTCATTCGTTAAGCTTTAATGAATTTATTAACAAATGTGTCAGTGATTTTATTAAGCACATGTGATCCAAACATTTAACCTCCATGCTGGGAAATGCTGACAGAAATTTTAAAAGTTCAGTTTATTGTTCATTGAATCCAAATTTATTCAAGGAGCTGTTTCTGTCTTCTTAAAATGTGTCAAAATTTAATGTGAAAACTCAGTGAAAATGTCATAAATCTTAATGACAAACCATAATTTAATGAACAAACCTTACTATATATTATAGTATACTATATATTTTACTAAAATTATTACTGGTGGTGTTTTTACGACCTAAAAGTAGTTTTGGATGTTGATTACCTGTATTTACATGCTTCCCAAAGAGTTTGCCCAGCAAACCAAGTGGGAATACATATTTTGCTAATTTGTCCTGGTGCCACTCAAGTACTTGAGCTGTTAGTTGAAACATTTTCCCTCCAGAAGCCTGAGTTACATGTTAGACATCAAAAGAAGGAACTGAGTGTGTGTCATAACTTGTAAACAACACACCTCCACGGGCAAAAGGTACGGTGTTGCAGAAAAATATCAAAATAAAAAAAGGAAAATGTCCCAAACCTTCAAAGCAGTCCAATGTGTCACTGCATTTTATTAGAAAACATTTTAACACTGACATACAAAACCTTTGATGAAGCTGACAACAGCCTTTATTCAGTATGTTGGTGTTGATTTTCAGTCATCGAGGAAGACATGGTAATCCTAAGAATTGGACGGAAGGCAATTGTACTTCATTTTTTGTTCAATGAAGACACGTTACCTCCCATCTGACAGGCGTTTTCAGTTCTGGTTGCATAGCCCAGCCAACTAAATGCAAATAACAAACCACAGGTGCAGAGTTGTACTTTAAAATTAGGGGCTATGAGGCATTTCTTCAAGCTTCAGTAGTGCAAAGAAGTCTTGAGACATTTTTTCTTCCCTGAATAAAGAAAAACACAGAAACTTATCTGTGTGCTTGGATTTATAAAGAGAATGCTTTGGATGATGATATGCGGCTGCTACAAAAGACAGGAAAGAATTAACTTGAAGACAATGCATTTACTAAAAGTGCATTTTCTTAAAATTATGTTATTGCCACAACTTATAATTTTAGGATTGTTTTTTATATAGATTTCCAGCAGTTTTCAGCATTTCATTTCCAAACAATTATCTTCCCCAAATATCACACATGAGCAAAAATGGGCCCTTGGACAAGCTCCACTCTTTGGTGTCCTTAAATAAAAGCAAAACAACTTCAAATAAATCTGTTAAAAAACAAATCAGTCTTTTCATTAATTTTAAAACACTTAAATCCAAAGTCTAAATTTAGCAGGTTAAATGTAAAACGTTTGTATGCAAATCAACCCTAATTTGTATAATATGTGTTTGCATCAAAAGAAAATATATATAGACTCCAGTCATTGCATCTTTTAGCAACAAGTTGACATCTAAACATTTTATCACATGTATCTGTTACATGTGATGTGTCTGATCTCGCAGCAGAGCACTGCCGCACTCAAGGGGACATTTTTTTTTAGCCCAGCATGCTGACAATGCAATAAACTTGTCATGATTGGAAAAGAAAGAAAAAAAACCCTGAAAGCGCCTTTCAAAATAACTCAATGAAAAGAAAAAAAAAAAAAACTAAATGAAAAAATTATTGTGCAGCCCTGCTTTACTTTAGTCAATATGGCCCTCTGGAAAGGAATGTTGATTTTTCTGTATTTTATGGTCTGTAGCTCATTGACAGAAAATACTAAAAACTTGGTTCTTTTTGTGTTTGTTTTGTGTTTTTGTCAAAAGGTAACAGCCACATATCAATAGCTCTCACACAGGCCATAATACTATGTTTAACCTCTTAAGACCCAAACTCTTACATGCATTTTCAACTTCTCTTTGCTGTTTGGGCTGATTGGGACCTGATGTGACTCAAGGAATGCTAAGATGAATGTGATGTCCACATATATGGACGCCAGGTCCTAGGAGACTAAATGATTCTCCCCATGACTGAAGCGTGAGTTAAGTCCTCTCTGCTAATGCAGCCCTCATTCTCCTCAAGACCATTTGAAGACCTAACCCTGTGTCAGCCTGCCTAGCTTTTGTTTACCATCTTCACTTCCTCCTCCTCCTCCCAAGTTGAGAAAGAAAGCAAGCTAAGGGAATAAGGTCAGGTTGGAGGAAAAACAGTGTGGGCTGACGGAGTGAGGATAAAGGTGGGATGGATAGATGCTGTTGCCAGGGCCTATCAGCGGTGACAAATGGAAGTAGCAAAGATGAAGCAAGTAAGACATTAGAGAACAGTGATGTGGTGAATCCCCACTTTGAATGTGAGTGTGTGTGAACGCTGTGTGTGTGTGTGTGGATCAGAAGGTGTCTGTGCGGACCGTTCCCTGTGCTTTAGTAACTGTCTGGGTGAAAGTGAATGAAAGCAATGGTATGTGTGTGTGTGTGTATGTGTGTAAACGCGTATATAGGTATGTCCCCATGCTGCAAGGTGCCAATCCTGACAGTGGCCCTCCAAGATGGGAGAGTGCTGGGAAATTGATTTAGCTGGTGTCTGAGAGCGACAGAGATGAATCTGTGTGTCTGATTGCAGAAGAAAAATGGCAAACACCATCAGATGGAAAAGGCAGAACAAAGGATACCAGAGGAGAAGGATGGCAAAGGGAAGAAGGGACCCAGAGGAAAACTACAGATAAAGAGACCAAAAAGGTACTTCAGAGATAAAACGGGAAAAGAACAAATTAGAAAATACCTTAACACCAGACAGTTATACTGCAAACAATTTCCCTCCATTTAAATTCTCACTTTAAATCTTTACCATATGTGAGACAACTTGTCAAACACTGCATCACTGCCTATACCATTGCCCATAACTAGACTTGCACACTTCAATTTCACCTGTCTTCTACTGAAAATAACACCACTGCAATGCAGTCAATGTGTTTATGCCCCCTACATTCAGGGGATAAGATGTGAAGATTGTAATAAGCAAGGAGTTTGCAGTAGCTAAATGATTTCTCATGAGAAAATTAAAAAAATATTGATAAAAATTGTAAATTTAAAACGAAAATACCTGGAAATAAACCTAATATTCTTTGATCTTTGACTTTGATAATTGTTACTCACCTGCAGTTGAATGAGGCAATTAAATATGAAAATGTGTTGGACAAAGGCATGCACCAGCTTCTGTCTGCAGACTGCAACTTGAAGGCTAGTGTGTTTGTAGCTGATATTTAAATGGGAGCAGATAAATTCTAGAGGAAAACTAAATGCTGTGTCTAATTCCATTGCTTTCAGTCTTTTCCAAGTTTGCGCTCAACAAGAATGAGCTCAAAGCTCATCTCACACAGATTAAAACTGCAATAATTCATGGTCAAAGTTCAACACTTTAAAATTCTGAACTAAATTCACGCTCTCAAATTGAACTAGTTCACATTCGGTTATCAATTTTTAACGAGGAAGTCTTAAATAAAAGTGGAAAACATTGGCTCATGATGTCAATTAGCATATTAATTTCATTTCTGTGCTCACATGTACTGTAATTTAATATGGCCAGATGCACAATAAAGTTGCTCCCATTCACATATTATTTTTAGTTTTTGTTGTCATTAAGCAAAAGAGTCCGACATTCTGACTGAGAAGTGACCCATTAAGACCACAATTTTAGTTGCAGTCATTTTCAAAGCTCTACAAGGTTGATGCTTTGCTTCAAAGTATGTCTATGATTTTGCCTATACTTATACGTATGATGCTAAGAGCAAGAATTAGAAGTTTTTCTTCAAGCTGCTACCCCGCACTTTCCTCTGTTCTGTCAGGGCTGCACGCTGAGGTCTGGATTCACTCCAACCCTTGGCTCCTGCAGGGTACGTGCAAATGGTGGGGTGCAGGCATACTTCGGCATAAGCTTTCAGTGTTTGATGATCAAAGATTTGGCCACTAGTTTTTATAGAAATATTTTTAAAGTTAGGGGAAAAGGCATATAAGTATTTGATTCATGATTGATCCCTGCAAAGTTTGGAGTTCCTACAAAGACAGACGTTTGAAGGGCTGACGGCACTGCACACACAAACAGCAGGCGGATCTTGTCTGTGAGGGGAAATATCACAATGTCTCCAGATTGATATGAATTCAGTTTAATTCATCAAAGGAAAAATAAGATCAAGATTCACAACAGGAATACATAACACTCATGAACATGTTCATTTTAAGGCAGACGGCACTTTAGCAGATGGAGGGGAGATATTGTAAAAATGTAGAAGTAAAAACAAAAAGACTTAAAAGCATTGTCACAACACAAAATAAGGTGTTCAGCTCCTACAACAATAAAGAATAGTGAAATCTGTAACAAAATAAAATTTAGCGCAGCTTATCTCATGCTGACTGGAGTGTGTGCCAAGGTGACATGAGTAAATTTTATTAAAGTTATTGTAGATTGAATTAAGAAGAAAATCAGTGCTTCCCCTCTGAAGGCTGCCCCACATGATTAATTGCTACTTTCTTTTTTGTAAATAGCCTTTTAATTGATGTGGATTGTTTCAGAAACTAACATCAGTGTTTTAAAAAAGCACAAGTATTTGCATTCAGTGTTTGATGAATATGTGAAAGGGTTTGTTTTGATTTTTTTTTTCCAAGTTTTTTTCTTTGTTTTGAACACAGATTATTTTGAAGCTCATCTTGCATCTGTAGCATCGTATCTGGCAGGCCAGAGTGTCAACAGATGCTCTGTGCTTCTTCCCGCAAACAAACATATGGCTCTTTCCGCAGAAATGCACTTTTCCAAATAATAACAGTATTCCACAACGGAATACGGCAAGACGCTCGTTTAAGACGAGCAAAGTCCTGACATAATGCATTAAAATGATTTATCCCTTAACTTGAGTTGCTAAGGGAGAGAAGTGACAGATGCACGTTGATGCGCACGGATCACGGTGTTGCCTCTGACAGGCAATTTCAGCCATATGTTCTGATTATGATGTCCTGTTGGTTTGTCAAAATTCTCCCCAACTGTCTTTAATACTCTTCTGTTGTCTTTTATTCTTGGCCTTTCAATGACACATTTTCTCTGTATAAATTGTTGCTTATTTTTAGGTGGAATTTGAAACTAAATTTCTAATGAACATGTCTAAATATGGATTAATTTATGGTGTATGTTCACTGTTTACAAAAAAAATATTATTATTTATTATTGCCCACCACCAAAGCGGAGGATGTTTTTTGCCCGTGTCTATGTGTGTGCATGTGTGTTCGTTTGTCTGTAGTGTTAGCAAAATATCTCTTGAACCAGTGGAGGAATTTTAATGAAACCCTCAGAAAGTAACTAAGTGAACATTTGCAACTACCTAACTTCTAGAGTCAACCCAATTCAAGATAATCACCACAGCTAAGTATCTTACCAAACACAAAATGACTGTAACTCAGTTAATTTTGAGATAATATTTGGTGTGGTAGTAGCTGAGAGTCATTCCCAACACATACTTTGAGCACTAACCGATTGTGCAAGATCAAAAATTTTGTTAATAACTATCGGAGTCAACTCTGTCTGTTAGCAAAATATCTTGTGAACACTGGACACATGACATAACAAAGCAACAAGCTAGTTATGTTTCTGACAGTACGTGTCTGAAAACTTGATTTTTATTGATCTGGAGAGATGCCATCAGGAACTCCAGCCTTGTATTTAAAAAGGGGAATCCCCAAGCTTCACAATGATGCCAAACATTATTTTGCCTGTCGAGAAAAGTGGTACATTTCAAAGAAAATTAAACAGATTAGAATTAAAAGGAGGATTTCTAAAAACACACTTGTTCGAAAACCTCAATTTAAAAGTAGATTAGAAAGATTATATTCTATTTTAGTTACTGAGATCACTAGATGGTGTCTTATTGAAGTCATAGTTACGCAAATCTCACTATGGCAAAAATCAATATTTTCACAGTTCTGCACTGCAGACTATGCTCATTCTGACTCATTCTGCCTGCACAGGTTACATTTATCTGCTTGAAACTTTGGTATTAACTTTTGGCATCTATCCTGTTTTGTCTGTTAGGAAAATATCTCATGAACCACAGGACAGGTTCTGATGAAACTCAGATAGTAATCATTTCATGTACATCTAAAAGTATTTTTGGAGTATCTTTTGGAGTCACCCCAATTCAAGATGGCTGCCACAGCCATTTAAACTTAACCAACACAAAAATGGCTATAACTCATAAAATTTTACAGATATTGAACTAAAATTTGATGTGCTAGTACGTGAGTCATCTTCAACACATACTCTGAGTGCTAACACGTTTCATGAAATCTCACAATGTTGCATGAGCTCATGCATAATGTCATTTACAAGATTTGACCAAAGCGGCTGTAACTCCCTTCTCAGCATGAAACGATTTTAATTTAAAACTCTGTCATGAAAGGCAGCGGCAATATGCTATCCTTCATAAAACGCTAGACCTTTAATTAAAAAAAATGCTTTAACTCCCTTGATTTCAGAGAACCCGTCTTTGTTTCATACCAGATCAAAAACACCTGCAATTTTGCCTATTTTTAGCATTTAGGTATAATATTGCTTTTGCATTAGCTGAAATAAAATTAACAGATTTTTTTATTTTTTTTTACTCATTACACATCCTTTCTCTAGTCCTCTATGTTTGTTTTAGAGAAGGTATTGCTTTATACCAGCCTTATCATGTTGATCACATACACATGATGAATCTGCTCAGTTGGTTTTGCAGTCACGGTGGCAAAAGTAGCATCTCTATCCTTTCTTTGCTTCAGGCAACCCATCTGGGGGATCTGCCAGAGTTCTCCCACAGACACATGCACAGAGCCATCCAGAACGAGCACAAAAGTGCTGAAACTCTCTGTACAGCCTGTTCCTTTCACATAAAGCAACCAAGCAACACTGCAATCCCCGAATCAGCCAGCACTGACATTCATTTTTGTAGCTAATTTAGTTAACCTGTGATGATTTTTTTATTATTATATTATTATTATTATTATTATTTATCAAATTAAAATTTTAGTTTGCAAAACTAAAATGCCAAATAGAAACTTGTGCTTAAACAGACACAGACCAAAAAAAAAACGTTCTGGGTGTGATTTTGCTATAGTGAGGTGTGGAGCAGTATGCGAGCTCTGGCATATAGGAATCATTTGTTTTCAGTACACAAAGGCCACGACCTTTAGCAACCTTTAAATCTGCTTGCAGTAAGGGATTAGAGCTGTGGGCTGATCTGTGCGTAACCATCTGTTTATTACCTGCAGCACATCTGCACACTGACACATTCCCCTTCTGACATGAGCTATCCACTTACAGTATGATGTCAAGTAGGTTTCAGAAAGCCATAGAAAGTCTTTGTAATGATAAGTAAAGCTTAATGTAATGGGCTCTGAATTGCTAATAACACTGCTTTCACAAGTTTTATAAATAAATTGAAAGTCACTTTAACCAAATTATGCGTCATCTCTTTATGTGGCCCTCAGAGATTTGTTAATATAACAGAGCCAATCAGCAGCTGGTGAGAAGGCCTGTGGGTGACAGCAAAGGTCAACGCTCCCCTCAAAACAAACATCATGATCTAAAAGTGAAACAATGTTCGACCACTATAATGACAGAATACATATTACAAAGATTATTTCTGTTGCTTAAGTGTTGTTTTCTTTTTAATTTCCAGTATATAATATAGTCAGAATAATGTTAATCAACATTAGCCAACACATACACGGCTAATACTCAGTCAGTTTTACAGATATTGAGCTAATTGTGATTTGGTCATGCCTGAAAGTCATCCTCAACACATTCTCTGAACACGAACATGTCGTTAGAGCTTATAATATCACAAGAAATTGCACATTTGCATTTACAAAATTTACAAGGTTACAAAACGCCTATAGCTCCATTTTTTATCATCATAAAATGATTTTAGTCAAAAACCTGGTGGCCAATGTGTATTGCTTTAAGGAATGATAGGCCTTTAAATAACTAGACTGTGTTCCCATGTGTCCCGTCAGCCGCAGTGTGTTTAGTTCTTGTCTTCCGTTATCTCTTTGTAAATTTGTCATTTTTGCAGTTCCTGTTAGACAGAGTTCATACGTCCCAGTTCCATCAACCATCCATCTGTTTCGCTGTCTCTGGCCTTTTGTTGATCACCAATCAAGTCAACCATGTCCTGAGACAGTTTGAGCTTTTATAGATAAATTGCAGAACTATTGAGGAGGTGGAGTATAGGATTATAACTCAGCGGTGCTGACGCAGGGTACTATGCATTAAATTTGCGTTGGACGTTGGACATCTTCTATTCTAAATCTCACAACTGGCTGGTCACACAGGTCATCAATCCCAGCTTTACCCTTACCAATGTCAAGCATTACAGCTGTGCCTGTGATTATCGCTTTTGGCAGCTCAGGAGCGTAACAGTGGCTGGTTGACTTTAAACCCCCCAAGCTGCCTTGGTCCTACATAACTCACACCAAGACAGGAAGAAACTGTCTCAGGCCCAGGTAGAAGGTGTTTTGTGAAAGGTTTTGTGATCCAGTAGTGGTAAAACTTCCATTCAGTGGGGGGGCAAATGTAACAAACTGCAAATTGGACCATAAATAAAGAGTGCAAAATCAACAAGGATTCTTGTTTTGAGGAAATACTGAGGAGATTTGCTGCTGTCCACAGTTGGATAGTTTATTACTCAGGGACCACAACAGAAAAAACTGCCATTCCATTATTTAATTTTATTCTTTTGTAGATTTTGGAAATTCATGAGTGAAATGCTGTGGTGGAGTTGATTTGAAAATATTATGAAAGCATGTGTGCATTGGTCACGTTCAAGCAGTTTGCTGAGGCTGGGAGAAGGCTTACTCAGGCTTGCTTGTGATTTCCCTGCTTCTGTTCAATCCTGTATTTCTGTTTGCACCTGCAATCTCTCAAAGAACTATTAGTCCTGTGTGAGCTGGATTCAGTTCTTTGCTTGCTTCATTCGTTGCCTCCTGTGTCTTGCATTTGGGTCCTTCCTCTGACCATCATCTACCTTAAAAAATAACAATGTGGTTAGACGATAAACTCTAACTTAAATATAAAAGCAGTGCAATTAACATTGAGTGAAAACCGCCTATGGTTTCTGCTTTTCAGCTTTTCATCAGTACTTTCGTCTGAACGTTTGCTTACAAAAAAACCGAGAGAACAAAGGCAGTCTGCAGACAGAGTAAGAGTGGTTTCAGTGACGTAGCTGAGCTATAAATACAGTGTTCCAAAGGCCATATTGACATTTAGGTGCTGATTTATCTGAGAGCCCAGCTCTGGTTTATGAGGTCTTCACCACTATTCACAGGCAGATGTGATTCTATCGAGTCATCCTTGTTGAACAACTCTGAGATAAAAAGTATTTAATATGAACTTTTTTTTTTTGTTTTAATGTAGAAAGAAATGAAAACCAGTTACAGAAAAGGGGGTCATTTTTTGTGATTACGAAACTAAAGAAAGTTACTTTCTGAACCCTCACCCAGAAATACCTTTTTCTTAAGAAAATAACTCAAGTATAATTTTATTGTGCTTACATTCTGAATGAAAATACTTTTGAACAGGTGGGGCCTAATATTTTAAAGCCTTGCACCCTGTGTAAAATCATTTTTGCTGTGTTGTAACAAAGAATGAAACATTACTATTGCTGAAATCATTATTAAGCTTCTATTCATTAAAAAATATGTTGGGTTTTTTTTTCTGAGAGAAATGAAGCACAGTTTTTTTTTTCATAATGCCCTAACTGGTTCACAGTTTGATTCTGATTTCCTTCTATACTCGTGCACACACAATAATGCAAACTGCAGCCATTGTCAGCAAGGTCACATAGTTATTTACTGAGAGAAGTTTGCATCCACTGCCTAAGGGCACAAACGCTGTGGCTCGCACGGTGTTTGCTCTCTCCTCCCTCCTTCTCTGGCTCGTCTTCATTATGCTGCCAAGAAGCATATGGCTCTGTGGTGACACTGTAATTATATACATTTACACCCCCGTCTTTTATTTTCTCTTGCGGCTTTTGTGTGTGTGTTTGTTGACTTGTGTGTAATTTAACCTGAAAAGTATTCATGCTGCAAGTCTGCGTCATAAACAGTCTGACAACTTGAGAATCAGACGGCTTCGGGAAGGGCTGATTAAAATGAACGGCAACTCCCTAAGCTAATGTGTTTTTGTTTTTTCTTTGTTTTCTAACTTAAAGAGCAAAAGGGTAACTATTTTTCTATTCAGTAAAAATTGATATTTTAAGGTCAGTATTAATATTGTGGTGCAAATAAGTTTGCATTGATTTGCAACGGTGATTTTTAGGGCAAAATATGAGACATGTTTAAAAATGATTGTGAAATATTTTCCTAAATGTGACAGAAACTAGTATTTATTTGTGGTAAAATGTTTATATTCTTGCAGGGAAATACAAATACGGACATGGCCTATTGGAAGTCGACATCAAAGTGTTGAGTAAGCAAAGAATTTGTTGCAGCTGATCTATCCAGAAGGTGGTGAATTATTCACTGTTTGGTTGGCAGGAAGCCTCGGTGATGATGAAAGTCCTGGCTTCCACCACTCTGAGCGGCAAACTAGCTTAGCATAGTTATTGGTCCAGCAGCAGTTTGTTCATTAACAGACCCTTGCTGGGCGATAACATGCAGTCAGTGTCAATTAGACGATAACTGCTGAACAGGTGGGGTTGGTACTGCTGGGAGGAGATAAATAATTACAGTGAGACAAGATTGCCAGGAAGTCCAGCAGCTACATCTGAGGTGACTGAGGTTAGCCACTGAGAATGAGCTGGTTACTGGCCAAAGGTCCTTCACCCCATATTGACTGATAAAGTCCAGCTGCAAGACTTGAGGGACTACTGATGATATATAGTAGGAGTAATTGCTCTGGGAGAGTCTTCGAGATGTTTTTTTTTCCAGAAGAGCTTGTTTTAGTGTACCATGGAGATGGATACTCCAGATTCTTGTGCAGAGAATCAGAGTGAGCCACAGGTATGAGCTCCTCTGTATCTCTCGAGCTGTCAGTTTAAAGAACATCATGCATCTGATAGTTTGGTGAAAACTCTGTCTGACAAGACTGCGGATACTACCCATATCTTTGCTCAAGTAGTCACCGGGGGATGCCATGAGAAGTATTCCACCCTTCCACAACGGTACTGCATAATATTTCTGCACAGGCAAGTCCAGGGTTTGCAGCTTCTGTTTCAGTGCTTGTGTGGCTTTTGCATAGGAATAAAAAATGAGCAGCCAGGCGTCATGGTTCATATGTTGAATATGTTGTGAGTTGCAGCTAATGTACAGAAAAAAGGCTAAAAGGAAGAAATAAGGCATTAAATGTTGGCTAACACCATATTGTCCGTATTGTCATAGATGTATGTTGGGAGATTTGTCTTAGGTTCCTTAAAAGAACTACTGAGATCCCTTCTTTTGCAATCATTTCCGAGATGAGGTCCATCAGTTGCTTTGCACATTCATCATTTTTTGGCTGATGAAAAAGCAAAGTTGCGAGCCAGGTTAAGAAAGACCATAACAACCCTTAGGAAAGAAGTGAATGAGTAAAATCTGGATGTGAATTTGGCTTGCATGAACGAAGCATCTCATTTAAGCTTGGAACTCAGCACCCTGCGGCTTTGAATTGAAAAAGCTTCCAAGAAGAGAAACAAAACATCTTCAAGTGCAGAGTAGAAGTAAACTTTTGTATTTTTGTCTCATACAAAAGTGTAGAGAACTAATAATAGCTAATATAGCCTTTCTTCACACTAGCATGTTGTTTTTGAGAAATAGTTGTTTTGTAAGCCTGAAAAACAATGTATATTGTATTAATGACTGTGGATTTGTACATAATGAATACATAAATACAAATAATTTTCTTGCTGTTTGTCTTTGGACAAAAACTTTATAAAATAATGTTTAAAACTAAACTTGGACGTGTATTTGCAGGAACCCTGCAACAGCTGGATGAACACAGAGTCTCTTGGCATTGACAGCTGTTCCCTGTAAATTGGAGAGTATCCAGCTGTTTAGCGACTCACACCATCTCCTTATGTGTACACACTGCCCCCCCACGTCTGTGTTTGTGATTTTGTGTTGAGTGACACTCCTGGGAAGTGTGAGTGGGTAAAAAGTTAAGCTGCTTTTATTTCTTAATGACATACCTAATGTATAAAAAGTCCAAAGAGTTATATTTGACAAAATAGCATTTCATTTTGCTCTGTAGTTATTGTCTCTTAATCAAGGCACTTTGAATAAGATTCTCCCTCAGTGTGCTTATAAATTAACACCTCTTCATAGTCTTTGGGGAAAAATCAGCAGTTTGAATTCAGTGATGACAATACCTAGTGTGACATTTTCTTAAAATATTGGATAAAAAAAAATTACAAATCATACACAGTAACAAAGCACTGCTGAAACATAATCCACTTTTTCCTCCAAAGTATGGCTTAAGTACACAGTTTGCACTTCATGCTATTGCAATCCTAGATGCTCAGAAGTGTTTCGGTAAAGCTTTGGAACATATTGAGCACACAGATGGAAAGAAGGAAGGGGATTAGGCTGCAGAAGGCTTTTGAGAAGTTGCTTTTTTTCTGCTTTTGTAAAGCTTGTCAATATGGATATCCATGTAGGAGGTTAAGAAATTTATAAGTACAATATGCTGTACGCTGCTTCTTCTACACTCTTTGCCTTCTTCTGTATCTTATTTATCACCACAATGCCAGATGATTAGCCATCACCTGTTTGTTAGTTTGAATCTGGAAGTCCCACAGTATCCTAACCCTGCCATTCTCCACCACCTTCGGTGGAGTCTACCACTTTGACTCTGGGACTTCCAGTCCATACTCGGTACAGATGTTCCTCTACACTATTCCAGCCACTTGGGTGATGTTTCAGAGGCAAGCAAGTTCATGACTGGAAAAGAAGAATTTCTCTTTTCTCTTAAAATAAATACACACCTTCGCCATCTGTCTAGTAAAGAGTTGGAGGTGTGATAATTTGGGCTTATTTTGCTGCTCGGGACCCCTAGAGGTCATTGGGTCGACCACAAACTCTTCTGTAGACCAAAGTATAGAGGAAATACTTTTCCATGTGCTTGACTTGGCCCTACTCAGGTTGACCTGGCGAAGGTTCTCAGTCATTCCATTGGTGGTCTCACCCACCTTCAGCTCACCTTTTAGAACCTACTCAGCTGATGTTTTAAGTGAGCTGAGTCAAGCTGAAGATTTGACGTCAACAGCTTTTGGGACCATTGACTGCCCAGACAGCAACCTCAATCATAAGAGTGTCCCCTTAACAAGAAACCCACCTTTTTTAAAACCTCACAGCATTTGTTTTTGTCATTAACAGTTAAAAAAAAAGAATATTCTATCTATCTATCTATCTATCTATCTATCTATCTATCTATCTATCTATCTATCTATCTATCTATCTATCTATCTATCTATCTATCTATCTATCCATCCATCCATCCATCTATCTATCTATCTATCTATCTATCTATCCATCCATCCATCCATCCATCCATCCATCCATCTAGAGAGATCTATCTATCTCTCTCTATATAGAGAGAGATAGATAGATCGATAGATATCCAATAAAATGGCAAAACTCACCAACACTGTGGTATGATGAGGAGGTGCAGACATTTCAGTGCTTGGTGGCTGATGACAGAATTCAGAGGAAGCTACATCAAATGGACTTTATTTTCAGGCTCCAACCAGCAGAGGGAAAGTGTCCTTCACTTGGCCCTGGGTTTTTTTTAGAAATTGTGATGGGAGTGGGGAGTGTGTTATGACTTTTACTTTACTTTACTTTACTTCACTTTACCCATTGGTGGTAAGTTTTGGGTAGCTGGGCTCTAACAACCTGCCCACATCGAGGTGCCACTCAGTTATATGGAAAACCCCTGGGACTGTGTAGAACTGATTCAGGTCAAGGTACAGTGAAGGGAGTCATGCTGAGACTGGACAATCAAAAAATGGCTTTAGTCAGACCATTTGTCCAACAGCTGAAGCTTGACAGGAATTGATTCATGCTACATGACAACCATCCCAAACACAGAAACAATTTTAAAAAAATGGCTGAAAAAGAAAAGACTTGAGTTGTTGCAGTGGTCCAAAGCCCAGACCCAAACCTCTCTGGAGTGCTCTGATGGGACATTAAGATAACTGTGCAGAAACAAATCTCTGCAAAACTCAATAAGCTGAAGTATTGTTGTAAAAAAGAGTGGAGCAAAATTCATCCACAATGCTGTGAGAGACTAATAAAGTCATAAAGAAAATGACTACTTCAATTTATTGTTCTACATAGGGTGAACCTTATTTTTCACACAGCCTTTACATTTTTGCTGTAATTTTGTTCAAAACATAATGACATGGTGGAATCTGTTGTGTGTTTTTTGTACACTTTCTATAATTTTCAAACTTGTTGAAGACCAAATAGTTTTTAATATGTCGTGATACATAAAACCCTAGAACCTAAAGAGGGTGTACTTTATTTTCCCCCTTATTGTACATACAACCAGATGTTCACATTTACATGCACACATGCACTCGCACTAATCCATAACCTTCACAGAGGATCTAATCATCACCGGTCAAAACCTGTAGCTCACCTCGATGTTACCATAATGAGATTTTTCTGATGGATCTTCAAAACTGAGGTTGACCTTGTTCAGCACCTTGCCCTCATTTAAACCACAAATTCATCTCCACGATCATACTAGATGATTTTTAATTAAATGCGTGATGGCAAAATTGAAATACTTATCACGGTATTTTTCATTTTCCCATTTAAGCTCCTGTTTCATTATCTTTGTTTTTGCGAACTGTTAATTCATCATGATTTCACCTAACGTGACAGCACTTTAATACTGCTCTTTAGAGTAACTGAAAGCTCCAAAAATCAGGAAATTAAACACTCAAGCATCTCACTGTAATCCGCAAAGTGTAGTCAGTCAAACACATTGCAGCCTTTATTTTCTGATGAAGAGGATTTTATTTTTTTTAAAACTGCTGAAACAGAAGAAAGCATGGATATGACATGTCCTACATGGTTAACAAACCCCACCACAAACCACACAACATCCCCCTCAAGCAAGATCTGTCCTTTGTGTCTACAAGGCCTGCTAACTGTACGCCTGTTCCTGATATAACCTCCAACGATGGTGGAATATTGCTACTGATGTTTGCACAAATATTAGGTTAGCATTTCAGAACAATTTTATATGTATGCTGTGATAAAGTCTGGATATGAATAACATTTAAAAAAAACGGAATTTACATCTTTATGTATAAAATTTGTTTAATTATTCAGATCATAGAGCAACCTATTTTTGTTTTTCTTCTGTCTGTTTACATTCCTCCGTGCCTCTTTATTCTGTGTTTAACAGGGACAGTATTCAACATTTATTTACAATCTATTTTACATTCTTTAGTAGTGGATAAGAGACGATTACCTCCTCATCCACAAGTGAGGTTGTAAGGATCAGTCGAATTAAATCAGTTGTGGGAAGCTCGCAGAGTATAATTGTGCTTGCTTGCTCATCTAAACATTATGTGGGTTTTCCTTGTAAACATATAATGAATGAAACATTTAGGAGACGTTGGTCAGAAAACTGGGAGTTATTATAAATTACTGAACTTATTGGTCCGTAAACTGGCGGTCAGTCCAAGGTGATGGTAAATGATAAAAATATTCCTTAAAATAAAACAAATAGAACAGTGGCTCCATACATCCACATCCTCAATAAAACTAGAGAACTTAGGACAAATTAATAAAAAACATTTTATTTAAATGGCTAACATTACAGAATGCATTTCACCTGTCATCTTTCTTGCTAAGGTTCTAAACTAAGATTATCTACTGTTGGGAAATGATGAATTTATTGCTGTTTTGGTCAGTTCTGAAACAATATATATATTTGTGCAGTCTCGAGCAGTCTTTGCAGATATACTCTGAAATCAATGTCTGTGGTGGGAATGACTCTCAGCTACTACCAGATCACAGTTTAGCTCAATAAATGTATAATTGACTGAGGTGTAGCTATTTTTGTGCTTGCCAAGGTTGATTAGCTATGGCAGGCATAGTGAATGGGGTTGACTCTACAAGTTAATCAGTTGCAGATGTACATCCACTGATTACTTTCTAAAATCCCTCCAGCGGGTAATGAGATATTTTGATAATCAATGATTACTTTCTGAGAGTTTTATTAAAATCTGCAGTATTCAGTGGTTCATACGATATTTTGCTGCCAGACCGACACATTCACACACGCACACAAACACACTAACACACAGACAAAATCATGATTGGGTGGTGAGGGATAATAAATGTTGAGGTAATTAAAAAGAAAGCTGAGATTAAACATCTTGAATGTCTGAATCTAAAGCTTCTCACTTTAAATAGGCCTCAAGTTCGATTTTCAAGATTAGTAATGTCAGTCTGCACTGGTGGAGCCAGACTAAGAACACGGGCTTTAAAAAAAAACCATGAGCTATACATTTAGCCACAAGTCTCAGCTTAATCCACCGAGAGAGAACAGCTGTGTTCAAGGAGACTTGTTTTTCTCCACTAAGTGTGTTACCTATGAGCCATCTTTGTAAAAGACATAAAGAAAAGGCCCCAAATGTGTCTTCCATTAAAGTGCCTTTGAGGAATTCTTTTTCCATTCAGCATGCTGTCCTTCACTTCTGTTAACTAAGTTATCGTGGCCTTCTAAAAACAAAATATTGCCCATCCCTGTTCTATAGCCCTCCACCCTCATATCTGTGGAGTGTTTAAGAGTTCTATAGCAGCACAGCTAACCTAAAAGTAGCTAGGCTATATTCTGTTTAAATTCATTCCAAAATCACATTAAGGCCTCTCAGATGTACAAGAGAGATATTGATAGTTCAATAATATTCTTTTCAGGGAGATACAACTGTGTGCCTCCACTCATTTCCCCGAGACGCGAGAGGCACCATTTCTTGCCAACAGGACGTGGCACTGAATCAGCAGAGGCCACTGCGAGAACATGGAATTGGTTATCTCTCATGGATGAAGCAATAGGTGGGTGGCCATCAATCCGGCTTCCATGCCTCATTGCCTCAGCCTGGGGGGGGAGCCCTTCCACGTCAGAATTGGCATTCGTTGATACAGTGCCACTAGGAGCAGAGAGTCGGAGCCCAGAAAAAAAAAAAAAGGAGAAAAGCATGGAGTTGAGAGGGTCAGCAGCGAGGCAGGACGTGCCAATCCATGAGCTCCACGGGAAGGCAGAAGAGACAGGAAGGGATAATAAACTACTTTTAGAAAAAAGTTTTTTTTTTAAAATAAAGTAACGATATTGGATTGAATAGTGTTTATGACAACATTTTAGGCCCTCATTATACTGGATAATGACCCCACTAAGATCAGCCAGAACAAGGATGGTTTTGCAGGGTCTTGGTAGGGTCTTTTGAGCATGTTCGTGACTTCTGTAATGAGATTTTAGTAATGTAAAAGATGTTTCTACAATGGAGTATGTCCAGAACTCTAAATTAAGAGTATTTTTGCTCATCTTGCAAAAGATGGTAATGTATGAGAAAATTTTTCATAACTGTTTGCAAATTTTATCTACATTGTCCTATGTACTGCCACCAAAAGTCATAGTATGCATATGTTTATATGAGTTTAGAATTCATTTTATATGGTTTTTTTATATAAAAGCTGCTTGAGGAGTTGTTAATAGAATATCATGATGGAAATCAAAGAATAACGGACAAATTGAAATAAAGGGAATTTGATGCTCATATTTTACCGTAATAAATAGCATCTGAATCTACTCAAATAACATAACATTACAGTCACTTACAGATAAAGTAAGATTTCTTACTGTTTTATAATGCAATCTTCAAAAACCTATTCCCTGGCTTTTTTTTACAGTTACCAGATCATTAAGCATTTTTGCAAACCAATCATTCCCTCACAGTACTTCCACATGACAAAAAAAAAATCATAACAGAGGGATTTAAAGACCAGTAAAGGGGATATTCCTGTCCCCGTTTATCAAGGTCACTAAAGGTTAGGCAAATTAGAAGAATGAAAAAAATCTTGAGGGAGTAATCTGTTTTATTTTAGCAGGAATAATCCAAGGGAGACCGTTTTAATTTCCAAATGCCCCACAGCAGTGACCTAAAATTAATTGTTCCTTTTGCTTCAGAGGGAGACCCCTTGAGACAGACTCAGAAAAACAGAAAAAAAAATCCTGGGTAATTAAACAAGTGTACAGCTCTTTTCTGTGAAGGGGGACTCTTGACGGGCATGGATTATGTGAGTTTAATGGAAGAGAGAGCTGACCTGAGGCTACGCGTGGGAGAATGAAGGTGTTGATATACAGGACTGCTGCTGATGCTGAGAAAGCGCTTTTAAAAAGTGGTGGCAGCAACTTAGGGAAGGTGAGCCAGTGTCGTTCGGGAAAACACAACTATTTCTGCTTGGATCACAGTGACTTCAATTGCAATGCAACAATGTAAAAATGAACTGCCAGAGCAATACCCTCCCAGAGAAACTCCCACAGGAACCTGGGGTTTATTTCTGAACATCCAGCAGATTCTGGTTACTCTAAAGAAAAGGTGCTTAGGAATTTTCTGTGACTCTCTGCCCCTATCAACCTGTTTCCGTTACACTGTCAAAATACATCCACTCAACATCACACTAATATAAATGAAACAACTAATGATTGCTGTTTTACTGCTTTGCTTTATATTTAATCAGAGAACCTAACTGACTAATTTCCATGGTTCCTAAAGTGATGGAAAAACAAACAAGCCGGGGACAAACGTGACTATTATTTTAGGTCTGACAGAATGCCTTTAATTATCTTTAATTACTGCATCAAAAACAGAGGTCTAATGTCTAGACCTAGAATCCAACAAACACTGACAGACCTGATGAGTGCTTTTGTTCAGATGAGATCCCTTGATTTGTTCACATATTTTAATTTTTCCAGAAATTATGGGTATTTTTTAATATTGGATGCCTGAGTTACATTCAAAGGTGCACACATAAGATAAAGATAAACTTTCTTCACTAGACTACAGAAACTTTATGTATTTATTCCAAACTCCCAACAAAATTCTTTTTTTTCTGACTTGTCAAAAATGAAAAATCTGCTCTGTTACCTCATGCAACTTCAAGCAACTAAACTGAAAGTTTTAGTTGACAGACTAACATCAGTGAAACACTATAATAGTAAAGTTGACGCAGTTGGAGAGTGTTTTTGCATAAAATTAGCACCCCTAATTTGATTGTATAGCTAAGTATAGTAAAAAAAAAGTAAAGCTCTTTGCAAAAGAAAAACCTGAATATGTTGAAATTGATTTTTAGTTAGATTTCATGCTAAACCAAATTGTTTAGGAACATGGAACAGTTTATTTTAAGGCTTTCAGTTCAATCTAGAAACAATCTTATACAGTCTGGTTCATTTTTTTAAAGCTGAAAAGCAGGTGAATCAAAACTGGCAACAGTGTAAACAGTTTTTTCTATTTTCTTTTTTTTTTTTACACTGACGTTGTTTTAAAACAACAGCAATCCACTTTGGTCTTGGCCCTGCTATAATTAGCTTGTGTATCCAGTCAGAGTTAAACTCTACCTCACTTTGGTGAGGTTGTTCGAAGCACTATCTTCAACAGGTAACATATTAACATATTAATTGTTCCGAACCTTTCTACTGAAGAATCTGCCATGTTCCTTAAAGTGACCCTGAATGTGATCAAAATAACCAACATTATCAAATATCTTTCAAGGTCCACCACAAACCTAGAGCCATTATCCACACCAGATCTGAGAAATAGAGTTCATTTTAAATAATCTGTTCTATCTGACAGAACTTAGTGAGGCTTTAGTGTGTTGCTGTTTCACACACAGCCGTGTTGTTTCCTCTCACTGCTGTGAAAAGAGCTTGGAGGAAACTAACTTTGTGCAAAGCAGTCATCTCCATCTCTTCTCATTGCTTCTATAATAACATTTTAACATTTGAAAAAAAACAAACAAATGTCCTCCCATTCCACACACACACTCACTATTTCATCAGCTTTACCATTCCAGTAGTTTCCACTTGACAACTAGTGGGATCATTTTCTGCTTTGTGTGTGTGTGTGTGTGTGTGTGTGTGTGTGTGTGTGTGTGCGTGTGTGTGTGCGTGTGTATATGCTGCAGAGTTATTGCCCCTGAGTATTTTTCTTTTTCAGGATCTCTCTTGGAGGCTATAATGCACTATTGATTTGTTTAGCTAATATGTTTCTTCTCCTTTCTCATCATTCTTAGCCCAAAATGATGATGTGTGCTTGCATGGCTCAATGCAAAGACTCACCCAGGAGAAACAAAAACCCTCTCCAGCCCTAGTAAAAATGAAACTGCTCTCTGTAAATTTTACTAGAAGTAAAAAAAGAAATGGAAAAAAATAAAATAAAATAGCTTCCAGTCTTGTCATTTTGTTTTCTTTTGAATAGGGGCTCAACTATAATCTTTGGCTTAAAGGGACTGATAGTTCAGATATTTTGAGATAATGTTCTGTGGAAAGGTTATGAACACTAAACATCTCACCTGTTAGTTCTTTAAATGACCTCAATTCGGAGAGAAACAGTAGGATATAAGAAAGGACTGATGGGCAAATGTCTAGTCCAAGCAGGGCTAAGACCATAATGGATTGTTGCTTCTTAAAATAACTCTTTTCTCATAAATATACATTTTCGAACACCATCTTATAAACCTATACGTTGCCATCGGTTTTGCATTACATAGCTACTGTAGCCAGATTTCATGACCTTATGCATTCATTAGTCAGCATTGTGCTGACTTCCTTTTACCGGTGTGTAGTGGAGGGTGTCCTGACATTTTCAATAACAGCCTGGTATGGAGGCTGCTCTGAGTCTAACAAGAAGGAGCTGCAAAGAATGGATATAGATAAGTGCAAAAGAATGACCAACAGCAGCCTCGCTTCAGTAGAGGTCGTTCACACCAACAGGTGCAGAACCAGAGCAAAGAACACAATGAGGGTCCCGACCCATCCAGCTCATGAACTGTTTACCCCTCTCACTTCAGACTGAAGGTTGAACAGCTTCAAAGCTACAACAAGGCTGTGGAAGAGCTTCCTTCCTGTGGCTGTGAGGCTCATAAACTCAGTCCCTTAACCTGTTTTCTGGACTTTTTTTTTATTATTGGAACCTTAAGTTGTTTATTTTTTTTATTTTTAGATCTGGGGAACACATTTTATTCTTTGTGTCACAGACATAATGAATGTCAAAAACTGTCTGATTCTGATTATTCTGATAGAAATATTATGATTTTAGTTTAGTATGATTTTAATGACCACATAATACGGTTTGTTGTTCTTATAAGGTTTTACCAAGACAAAGTGTGGAACTAGTACAACACATTTGAGCTTGAAGTTGTTTTAAGATGGCAGAAATCCACTTTAGTCTCGGCCCTGCTTGGACGAGCCATTCCAGTCCAGTCAAATCCAATCAAAATTTAACTCCACTTCTCTAAACTGCAGTTGTTCAGAGACCTATCTAGGTAACACATGGATTGTTCACAACCTTTCCTCAGAACCCCACTTCAAAAGATCTGAACTATTGCTTTAAGGCTTTTGGTGAAACTATTGTGTTAGAAGATCCTGGCAGAACACACTGCTGCTAATTCAAACACACTCAGTTCAGTCCTTTCTCCCTGAGGTGATGCGGTGCAAAGTAAAGGTCAAACCTACATTAACAGCTCACCAATGTCTGTCTCAAACCTTGAGCTTAAAAGTTTGAGAGAAATCACTGTAACTGGGATGTACAGGGTGTCAGGATTTCCTCTGTGACCTCCTTGGAGTTTCTCCTTGCCAGAAAAGACAGGCGTTGGAGAGAACATTCTGGACAATTTCTGCTGCAGCAGTAATCGTAAACTGACGACTTAGCAGTAGTGACAGACTCTTAATCTGTTGTGAAGTCATTACTATCTATATCTTCATTTTTATCTGAATTACACTAATTAGTAGACCAAAGCAAATCCGACACTTCCAAACCGCTGCAAATGAATTAACATCATCTGATTGCAATGAATTGTGTGAAAATATGTACTGTCAGGGCTGCAATGAAATGAATACCAACCATTAGTAAAGCTGTAATATAATCATGGTTGGAAAAATGGAACTCCTGACACAGAGTGTGCAGATAGATAGATAGATAGATAGATAGATAGATAGATAGATAGATAGATAGATAGATAGATAGATAGATAGATAGATAGATAGATAGATAGATAGAGATAAAAGCAGTCCATTCATGTTACAACCCATACATTTAATCCATAAAGGTTTTTCTCTTTTTTTTTCTTCAGTTCTTACAGGGGATCATTGTATGACTGGAATCCATTTTACAGTGTAAAAGCATTACCTCTCTCAATACTACATTTGAAAAAAAAAAAATTCATGCATTTACGACATTTCTCTGTATTCCTGTTGTCCACCTTTGTGCTGCATTTGTAGTTCTCGCTCATTTACAACTATTTTTGCCCACATGCAGTATTTTGCTGGGCTGCTTGATTTCCATCAGTATGAATATCTTAGTAAAGGTAGCTCGGTAGAGTTGGGCTAATTTTTAAATATTATTTCTCATCGAAGTGGTTAGACCTGTACGTTCTGTCATAAGGGAACTCCAATGCAGCTGTCAAATTACAGGAATTTCAACAAAAAACAGAAACTAAACTGAAAAAGGTTTAAGATGCCCACCACTACTCTGGGACTATTTTCAGAATAAATTTGTTGCACCATTTGTTTTGCATGTTTAAAATTTAAGCGACAAGACTGCACACCTCTGTGACTCACGTGAGAAAAATTTAAAGCCCTGCAATTGTTTTGAGACATTTTAGAGACTTCCTCACAAATGTTGTTTGCAAACAAGTCACAGCCCAGTGAGATACTTCTAATGTGTCACCAGATCGCCATCACTATTATACCATGAAGCTGAGTTTGCAGGTTGAAACTACTGTGGAAGAATGGAGCATAATTCTTTTGAAATATGGTTCTTTTATTTGAAAATGTGTTCTTTTTAGTGCAAGTTAGACCTTGAGAAGGACTTTAGAGTTGTTGTTTTATTGTTTTATTACTGTTGTAGTGCGGTCTGCTTATTGGGAAAGAAAATAATCCATTGGTGTCAAATTGAGTTCAAGTCTGGTGGCTCTGAAGTTCAAATGGCCCAATTTATTTTCCCCGTCATCAAACTATTCAGTGACCCTTGGTGCTCTCTGGATGTGCTATTGTCATCAGGAAGTGACCACTCCCATAAGGAAAGATGTGCTTCATCATACAACTAGAAGCACTTGGAGAGCGCAAACATTTTTAAGGCCATAGGGTCATTAAAAAATTGTAATCACTTATTTTTGTGACAACCCCAACATTTCCTGAAAATTTTATTAAAATCTCATCATTAGTTTTTGAGTAATTCTGCTAAGAGACAAACAAATGGACAAAGACAAGACATAACCTCCTTGGCGGAGGTAATAATGGTGACGAAATGGATAAAAAGTGAAATGCAAAAGAAATATGAAGAAAGCTCACATGTCTATTTGCTTCCCTTCAGCAGCTTTAATTCTTAGATTTGTTGAGCTCTTTTGCACTCTAAAGCTTCTTCCCAATTTAAGTCTTTATGATGCCAACATCTCTTTTAAACAAAAATCCAATTAAAATTCCAAAGTCCATCTCAAGTCTCAAGTCTGTCAATATTTATGTACCAGTAGGTATTTAAATTTTAAATAACAATCTACTTTAATTCTCTTTTCTATTTGTTCAATTCCTACTTTCAACATTTGTTTAAGCTAAATGAAGCAAAGTTTGAACCTAACATCAGTCTTAGCATATTAGCATTAATTTAAGAACTTTTCTCTGCAGCTGGAGCTCATATTCACACTGACCTGACAGCACGGTGTGAGTCGTCAGGGAGCCTGTCTGAAGACTGAGAAGGAGTGAAGGACGTGTCAGGTGAGTTCAAGCTTCATGCGGAGTGGCCCGCTGACCTTCATTAGCGAGCCTCAGTGAGCCATGCCAACGGGCTTGGTGTTTGCTCACACAACATGGAGGTGGTGGAGACTGTGGCACAATCGCGCGGAAGAAAGAAGATGAGGTTGTTATTAAAGCTGTTAAAATTAAAAGTTGGAAAGCGGAGCGGCGCAAGACAGGTGGAAACGTGATTAAAGACAAACCAATAAAACCGTTCCCCTGAAAGGTGACAGTGACATGTCTACCTACCATTTACCTCATTAGTGGGTGATGTAACAATAAGACTTCTGTGGCGTGCCGGGGCATTAAAGGCGGATCGTCTTCATGAAGGCACCTTGATGTATACAAAAGGCTTTAATGAGGAAAAAAAGAGCCTTGATTCTACGTGCTGTCACATGGAGCTGTGATAAAAGGAGAGGTGCCTGTGTGACTCTGATTGGGTTTACTGAGGCCCGGGAGATTCCCCCGAAGCACTGAGGTTTGGATATAAATCAAACCACACTTGCTCCATTTGCAAAGAGTCCAATGATGTGTTAAACGAGCACCATGTAAAGTTTAGGAATTGTTCGCTTGGCTGATATATAACAGAATAAAGTATCAGTCGTTGCCATAGGATAACATACTGTACATCCTGTCAACATGTTGACATGACGAGATTCAGCAAATGTTAACCATGATTAAAGTTTAACTTGCACTGAGAAATAAACCAACCTACTGGATACATTCACAGCTAAATGCGAATTTTAAGGAAAAGTGAAGGGTTAGGCACATTAATTTGAATTTTTCTAAAAGAAAGCCTCCATGCCTGAACCATGATTCAATAAATATTCCATTTCAATCATCTGACATGTGTGTAAACTAATCAAACAAAAGTTAGAATTAAAATTGTTATTATTTTACTGAATTTGATTTGTTTAGACAATGCAAAAAAGAACATGTTAATGGAAGCAATAACAAAAATGAATCTTCCACCAGTGCAAAAAAGTTCATATGTTTGGATAAAGTGTTGTTTGCCTTTTTCAAAAGGAACTTGATGTGCATCAGAGAGGCTGGAAAGACGTTTTGCAAATTGCACCTATAATTTACTGTCTCCTGCCAGTCAGAGCATCAGGCTCTATCTCCATTCTCATACTCTTTCTAAGACTTCATCACAGTAAACAACAGACCTTGAAAATGTTGGGGTTTTTTGGAGTAGGAGACGATATTGGAAAGCAAAATGTAAATTTAGTGAGATATTGCTAAGTTGGAAATGAACCTTCTAAAGTGTTTTTTTTTTTCAAACCCGCAGCATTGTAGGGGATATTAAACCTGGAAATGTGTATAAAAATTGTCAGTGTGCCATCAAAACAAGTGAGAAGCTCAATGTTTTAAAGTTCATACATTTTGTTGTTCTGACTTAAAACAGTTTTTAGAGTCTTCGTAGTCCTTTTCATACAGGTCCAAAAGCTTGGTTACACTTATTAAAATTGCATTGCGCAGAATAATCAAAAGTGTTATGATTAAACACCATTAATTCATAAATCAACTGACTCTTTGAGCTGAGGTAAGTGTTCAGTTTTAACAGGAAACTGGGAGTATACGAGACATCCAGTTCTGAAAAGATTACAAGGCAATAGAAACGACACAACAATTGATTTTTAAAATGTCAGGTTTCAACAATGCAAACACTCACACACATATTTGGATTTAATTAACAGTAAGTCTACTGGAAAGATTTTTTTTTTTATAATTTTTTTTTTAAAAACTAAAATTTAATATACCAACTGAAAGGTTGGTAAACATTACAGAAACAGTATGAGTTGCAGCACCAATGGCCCTATTCACACTTGATTACAATCCAGGTATAATCATTTCAACCTATTAGATTGTGGCTGTATTATGGAGAATTTATTGAACCTGCTAACGTGTGAAGACAACCACAAAGCTACTATGTTCTTACTCATTAATTAGGTATTACCTTGCAATATTCCCACATCCACGACATGTTCTGCTGCACCTTCATCATAGTCTGACACAACTCTCTTAAGGCTGTTTTATACTTTGTGAAAAGTGAAGAACTCGCTCGCGGTCACTTGATTGTGAAATGTTCTTTTTCGCATGAACATTTTATACTCCACGAGAAGTGCAGCGCAGAACTTCTAGGAAACCCATCCCACAGTGCCTCGGACGGGCAGGGTACTTCCTCCCAGCCAGTACAACCACAGAAAGCCACCTCTTTGTGCAGTCTCCTCTATGCACAATAACTATGCTATCTCCTTCTACAAGTTCTTTGCCATTTAAATATCTTAATAGGTTTTGCTGGACCCGTTGTTAAGACAGCTGTATCTTCTAACAGCCTCAGCCAGCTGCTTCTCGGCAGAGCAGTTGTTGCAAAATAAGTCCATTGGAGTTAGTGTTCCGCATAACCACGCCCACAACTAAGTTCTGACCAATCACAGATGCAGCTACATGCTAGAAGATTGTGCCACACTTGTAAGATGCTACTTCCATGGGTAGCATGTCTTTGCAAGATTGTTTCCATGACCTGTCACAATCATGGCTGTAGTGTGGAAGATGAACTAACAGTTGTAGTAGGTCTAGTAGTTGTCGACCTGTTAAATATGTGGGATTTAATATGAAAAGATGAAACCACTGAAGGGTTAATGAAGTCTTACGTTGTAGTCACTACTAACCCTTTAACACTAGAACATCAGTCAAAAACACTGTGAATATGATCAATTTTACTATGTAATATTTCATTAGCTGATAACACTGAATGTGTTCACATATCTATGCACTGTAAACAGCTCTAAAAAACTGCGTCAAAGTTCAGAAAAAATGTGTTAAATCATGGTCAGTAAAGACTACGTGTCGTCACCATTGTTGTTTTTGAAACTGGTTCAAGAAATTGTGGAAACCTTAGAGTTACCCAGAAAGGTGACACAAGTAGCTTCAAGTTTCCAGAAGGTGCTACAATTGACTCTAAGTCAGGTGAAGGTATTTACAGGATAAAGGGGTTGTCAAAGAACAGAACATGGTGTCCTCGAGAGTGAAACAAGGAGCATTTGAGACAATACCACACAAATGTTGGAGACAGTTTCTTCAGTTAGAATCTCGATTCCTAGTCCCTGTTTGATTCTGTTTTTGCATTGGAGTGCAGTTAACTATTTTTGCACCAGATTCTGATGTCTCTTGAGTCTTTTTAGGGCTCCTTTTGGATTTTCAAAACTTGATAAGAAACTAAGGATAGCACCTGGCAGCTGACACAACAACAGCCTAGGCATCAGGCCATCATGACCAGTCCTGCTTTAAATTCTCTACAGCAAAGCTACACCGGTGCACATGAGCCTTATGTCATGGATACAATGACATTACTGCCATCATGCTTCCCCACGCTCAACTCAGTACCATGACATGGTTGTCACCATAATGATAAAACTACCACAAACATGCTACAGAAGTTTTGTGCTTTCTCAAAACCATTGTAAATCTATCACTCATAATAGGGAGACCTCTGCATTTTTAATATGTACCTAAGGCTGTGTGAAGACCCTACAAAGATCATTCACATGATGATTTTTATACCGGAGCAGACTTGTCATTCAGTGTGAGAGTGTGAGGGAGACCTTAAGCTAAAAATGTTTACCAGTGCAAATGAAAATGATACAAGTTTCTAGCCGTGTGTACCTTTGTGAATGGTATATGCTCAAAGACAGAGCTGCAGAAAAATCAAAGAAACTCATGTTGAGACTGTGCCAGAGTACCCGCTGACACTTGATATCTGATGGAGCCCTGCCCACAGCCTTGGCTCACCCACACTCTCTTTGCAAGCTGACAGAACTCTGATCAGAACCTTAAAGCAAAGAAACAAAGAGATGTCTTCCACTGATTGTGGGCATAACAGGTTGTTTCTTTTTTGTTTCCCTTTTCAAAGCCAGTTCTCATCTGACTAAGCTCCATTCATTTGAGAATTACCTTTGAAAGCAATAAGATTTTTTTTTTGGAAAACATTATCCTTATTGTGAAAAAGCCTCATGTAAGGCATCAAAAACAACCAAACACATAAATAGCACCCAAACGGTGTGGCATTCTGACAAACTGCCCTACTTGGATAACAGTGCACATGCAGAGGAATACACCAACTTTCAGCTTCTCACTTTGTGTCAAAGCAGTCCTCGTCTCATGCTAAGTATTTCTTTCTATTAAGAAATCATGAACCATCTGCCTGCTCGGCTAAAACTGCACATGATGCGAGGAATGCCTCTCGTGTTATGCTTAATTAATGAGAAACTGTATTCTAGCCAAGGAATCACACATGTAATATTATGCAAATGTTTCCTGTTTCTATGAAACGGAGAGTTTGGATTATTTTGGAGTGGAGGTTTGAATGAGTAGTCGGACATGTGCATAATCTTACTGAAAAGTTGAAGGTGCAGGGATGCTGTAATGTTCAAAACTAGAGTGTGTCACGAAGACATACTAAAATAGTTATAGAAATAGTTCGTGACAGTCAGTGACAACATGTACCACTAGCAACATATGGTTTGATGCTCAAGATTATCAATTTAGCTGTCTTTCAAAACAGTTTGAGAAGGGACAGGAACCTTCAAAGTACTCTGCAGGCAGTACTGTGGAACAGCTGGCTATCACAACCTAATTAGTTGACTTGAACCAATCAGAGTGAGGCAGATTTGTTATGGTGGTTGGTTTTTGGGGTAGTTCACTGTACTTATGTTGAGTTTTTCATTGTTTTGTATTTCAGCCTATTTGTAATTGTAGTTTTGTATTCTTAGTTATTGGGCACATTCCTTTTAAGTCATCTGGGCAATGACCCAGGTGGAAGAAATGATGAGGTGGAGGTATAACCCAGCTGCACTGTAGATGACATTGTGATCTGTGGTGAGAACAGGGAACAGGTGGAAGAGGACTTGGAGAGGTGGAGGTATGCACTTGAAAGACGAGGGATGAAAGTCAGCCATAGGCAGACAGAGTACTTGTGTGTGAATGAGAGGGAGGCAGGTGGAACAGTGAGGCTTCAAGGAGCAGAGGTCACAAAGGTGCAGGACTTCAAGGACTTAGGGTCGACTGTCCAGGAAAACTGGGAGTGTGGTAAAGAGGTGAAGAAGAGAGCCCAGGCAGGATGGAGTGGATGGAGAAAAGTTTCAGGAGTGATTTGTGACAAAAGGGTGTCAGCAAAGGTCAAAGGAAAGGTTTACAAGACAGTGGTGAGAGCAGCCTTGTTGTATGGTTTGGAGACAGTGGGACGGACAGAAAGACAGGAGACAGAACAGAAAGCGGCAGAGCTGAAGATGTTGAGGTTCTCCTTGGGAGGGACGAGGATGGACAGGATTAGGAATGAGGTTATCAGAGGTACACCACAGGTTGAGGATAATAAATCGTTGGGAGGCTGGGAGATAAAGTTAGAGAGGCCAGACTGAGATGGTTTGGACATGTGCAGAGGAGGGACAGTGGGTATATTGGTAGAATGATGTTAGAGATGCAGCTGCCAGGAAAAAGATAAAGAGGAGATGCAGTTAGAGAGGACATGGAGATAGTTGGACTGAGGACAAAGGACACAGAAGAGAGAGTTAGATGGAGGAGGATAACTCACTGTGGCGACCCCTGAAAAGGGAACAGCCGAAAGAAAAACAAGAAGAAGAAGCACTCACTCAGTAATCTCCCCTCTCAGCTTATACACACTCTTCGGTTTTGTACACCCTGTTTTCAGAGCCCACTGTTTTCCTTCAGTCAGCTTCCTGGTGCTTTGTGATATTCATTTGTTCTTAGTTTTGTAGTATTTTGCAGCCCTTCCAGTTATTTACTTTATCATTGAAGTCCTTTGCTTAAATTTAGTTCCTGCTCATCTGACTGCAAATTGGATCGTCTTAGCACAGCGTGACATGTTTATAAACCAAATGTTGGCTAAAGCAGGTCAGAAAAAGAAAGAAAAGGAAACTAGAATTCCCCAAAACAGTGTGTATTGCCTACTGCCTTGCATGCCAAAGATTTAAACAAAGATCTCACACAACCTATTAGCACTCAGAATAAAAATTGGGGATCACTCTTAGTAACTACCACAAAAAAATTCAGCTCAATATCTGTAAAACTTAAAAGAGTTATAGACCTTTTTGTGTTTGCTAATGTCAACTAGTTGTGGTGGTCATCTTTAAATTAGGCTAACACACTTTCATTGTATTCTGTCAAGTGGTTCATGGGATATTTTGCTGACAGACAGAGGGATAAATGCACACACACTCAGACAATTATGATGATTTCAGATTTCTGTAAACCCAGAAAACTCCAGGTAGATCTGTCTCTGGTAACTTCTTCAGGAAAACTGTTGCCTTTGTGCACATTGGTTAAACTGGAATCAGGAATCAGCAACTGCTTTTAACAATATTTGAAAAAAAAAAAAAAATTCTGATTTTGGTGAAACTAATGCTCTACTTGCATACACTTAAATAGTTGCATTTTTTATATCATTTTCTTTGTGCACAAATGGAAATGGAAACAGAAACATGGTATTTCCAACTTTTCTGCTGTACTGCAGCCATCATGATCCATGAAAAAGTGTGGAAAGGCCTGCAGCATTTAACTAACTACAAAGCCAGAATTACCAACACAACACATTTGGATTGGGTGCTGGCTGAGGAGCTGAACCTGTTTGATCCTGCCAATTCTCACACCACCCAACTCATTTTAGGGGTAGAAAAAGTTGGCTAGCTGGGATTGGCATGGCAATCTTTAATATCTCTGTCCTAAGATGATCCTAGCATGTTTCATTGCAAAAATTATTATTCTAATCCCTAAAAAAAAGCCTCTGGGTATCTGAACAACATCAGACCTGTTCAGTGATAAAAAAGTGTCTTGAGAGACAGGTCATGACAGTAAAGGTCCTCCTTTGACCCACATCAATTTGCCTATTGGGCCAACACATCGACAGAGGATACTATAGATTGGGTTCCACTCTGCACTGAAACACCCAGAAAGAATAACGGCTATTGACTTCAGCTCAGTTTGGACCACAAGGACAAGCTAACTGCAAGTTGGAGCAAAACCAAGAACAACATGAATGTCTGCCATTTTAAAACAACTTCAATCTCCAAAATGTAAGAGTTATTCAAGTAAATGTTATATTCAGCCTACACAATACTGTCAATCTCACTTGACATTGTTTCTCGAGAAGAAATGTAATGATATTCTTGCCCAAAGTGCTGAAACAACGCAGGACAAACCAGAAGTGCTACAGTTAGCTGCAGCTGTCACTACTTGTGCTTGCAAATAACCACACAGTTTTATGCAAAGAACTGAAAGTTTAGAAGACAGCAGCAATCCAATGTGGTCGTTAGCCTTGTGGAAATCACATACAATATGGAAACAAGTTAAATTACCATCTGACATATGTCATGTTTACTGTGTGAACTTGCAACAACCAAAAACAAGAAAACAAAAATACAAACAAAAAAAAAAAAACTTTACTTGTGGAAAATCTTGTTTTCACCTGTGAAAACATGTTAAAATTAACCATGTGAAACAGTTGCTTTGCACATGTTTCCCATGTGATTTTGGGACATTTTTACCATGTTCATGTGATCATATGAGGTCACATGGTTTTCCACATGGGACCTTCATGTGAAAAACATGATAAATTCATCTGGGTTTTCTGTAAGAGTGACCCCACTTGGACTAGCTGTTAGCTCGTCAGTCTCTTCAGAATTAGGGTTAGAGTTACCTGAGATTGTCCAAAAAGCTGTCTGCAACAGGTAAGATATTACATGTTCATAACCTCTCCACAGAGCCCCACTTCAAAAGATCAGCGTTATCCTTTTAATACATGTATCGCACTGAATTAAAAAAGTAAATATACCTAAAAGACTACAAGTGTTTTTAAAAATAAATAAATAAACAATTTTATTTTGTAACAAGAAAAGACTTTTTCTATGTCTCGCAGATGATATCAGGGAACTTGGCAGCAACATTTCACTGCTCCTTTAAAAGTCAGTAAAATAAAGTTTTTGGGGGCAGCTGTAATAAACAGGGTTAAAGAGACACCTTCTTTCCTCTTGTGCCCTCAGTGCATACAGAGAATACCCTGACAATCAGATTTCCTCCCACATACTGGACGAGCACACACACAAATACACACACACACACACACACACACATCACGTCAGTGCAGACTGCAACCAGCCTCTCAGGAAAGAAATAGTCAGCTTGGCGAGAAGCGATTAGAGCTCCCTGTGGTCGCCGTGGAGTTACAGATGATTGATGTGATTAATAAAGCTGTTGTCATGGCGCCCTCTATGCCTCTGACTGCAGGCCAAAAGACACAGAGAGGAAGAGGAATCGACAGAGAGAGAGACTCAAAGGCACTCGTGTATGTAAGGACTGTGATTTATCCTTTTACACCTCTGAGACAAACCTCGCTCGTCAGATTATTATTTTACACACCACGTCACCTTGTCAAACTGTACTGAGATATAATTATCTTCACAGCTCAGCTAAGCCAGAACACAGTCACTGATGCTCTCAGAAATCAAGCCCAAACACACCGGCTAATAATTTTATTCATTAGATGTTTCCTGAAGGTATTCAGTTAAATTCGCACAAGCAATGTGCAAAAACTTTTTGACACTAAATGCCTAATACCTTTAATGTTTGTGCCTGAGTGCAGGAGCAAAAGGCGACTGATAAAGACTCCTTTTTTTTGTTGTTTGTTTGTTTGTTTTGTTGTTGTTCTTTGCTGAACCACAGATGTACTGAAACTGGAACAAATTTCTCTTTTAAAGTCTGATAGCCACCATGACTATAAATAGAACATAAAACACAACCACCAAAAGAAATCATGTTGTACATGTTTTTTTTTTATCTTTCTATCTTTGTAAAGATGCTTGTACCACACACTATAATATTCTTTAATGATATGTTTTCTGCTTTTTAATTTATTTTTATTATTGCAAATCTCAGTATCATTTAGAGCAGAGGTTCTTAGAGTCGTGGGTCATTAAACAGGAAGCTGAAGAAGGTGATACCGAGTTGTTAAAGTTGAAAGAAGCAGGGCACTAGCTAAAAAGCAGAACATTTTCTACAAGCTAAAAATATCAACTCAATTACTCAAACAACAAAACACAAAGACCTCAGGACTGTGCCCCAAAGATCTTTTTATGAATTAAAAATTTGGACATGACTTTGACCCAGTGGTAGGGAGGGTGTCTCTAAATCAGAGGATTGGGGGTTTGACACCCCAGTCCCTGCAGTGTGATGAGACGTCCCTGGACAGCAAGACACTAAACCCCCCACTGCCAGGATAAGCTTTATCGGTGTATGGACGTCACTATAAAATGCTGTATATAAAGACTGAAAATTATATTTAAAAAGCACTGTATGTGTGAATCAGTGATTGAGAAATATTATAAAGCACTTTGCAGAACCTGGAAAGGTTGAAAGGTGCTCTAAGTGTGGACCATTTACCGTTTAAACTTCTGCTCACCAAAAACCAGGAAACCTTCAAGGGATTTTTTCTCTTCTGACCTCTGTACTACCTGACTCAATACATTGATCAATTTCTGTTTTAGCCTTTCTGTACCTGTAAGCAGTTCTTACAGGTAATTATTGTTTAATGGGTTAAATAAAACAATTATTTTATTCAAGGAAAGACGTCTGAAAATAAATAGAAAGTCTTACATGACTGAGCAGAGTAAAATTGAAGTGTTTTTTCAATTTACTTTGTGTGTTCTTTGACATTTCAAAAACTGGGCAGTGCACATTTTTATCAGCTGCGTTTTAACTCAGACCTAATAGTTTCTTTTAAAAATGGCTGAATAATACAACACTTTAGTTTGATCGATATGAGATTGCCTTCACTGCTGGAGGAGGGTGATGTCATTATCTTCATAAATGCTGGCCTGCAGTGTAATTAAGTGGTAAATTATCCTGAAATCTACTTCTAACAGGTGAAAGGTGTAACAAGAGGATGATGAAAGAAGGGTGTACGAACACATCGCTTCTGCTACTGTTTTAAGCTTTCGTTAAAAGGGGGCACCAGATCAAATTTATCGATCAATAACATTTAGACTACTTAATTTATTCACTCTTATTATTTATCAGATCTTAGCCACTGAGGGCTGAATCTGTTTGTTACAGGGAATTTTCAGCACATTACATTATCAGTAAGAGATAGAGTTTGCCTTTTTACGATTTTAATGGCCAGTGAAATCTCAACAAGACTGCAGCAAGGAGAAAGGTTCATGCCAAAATTCACTGACAGTCAGTCGCCAGCGTTTCATCCAAGATCACCTGAGGTTGCCGTGATGGCTTTGAGAAGGGTCTAAAACTGTCAGCTGATGGTGTTAGGAGTCAGTGGGTGACACGCATCTGGAGCAATTCATTACTGGACTTATCTCTTGGCGTTACAAATAGTCATTCTTCGACTTTTCTTACATTTATTTGTCCTTTGCTGGACTTTACAAATAAAGTTTTACTAAATGTAGGCTTTAAAATTAACAAAAATATATGATAAGACAGAAGGAGAGCAGATCAGCAAGGGAGACAAACACAACTGAAATACATGAAAACTAACTGAGCGAGCCATGGTCTCTCCAGTTCCCATCAAAAATGAAAGTCTAAGCACTGTTCAGACATCCATACTCCTAGTGAGGTGAGGAACTGTGGCGCCTGCACAGCTTATCTTTTCCTGTTCAAAAGTTCTAAACAGTTTGTTAAACCATTTGACTGATATCTTATTAGGTAAATATACACATAAAAATCATCAACATTCATTTTTCACATTAAAAAAATGTAAGTCAAGTAAACAGATTTCATCACTGTATAAATCATATATTTATAAGAGTCTTAGAAAGAAAGCATAAAAACAATCTATCGCCACTACTTAGGATGTCATGAGAGTGCGAAGCCTCAAAAACAACTTATCCAAACCAAGGACTGTCACAACAACAATAACTTTTACACAAAATGATGACTTAAGGTCAGAGGTCATTGGGAGGGAGGGTCCCTTAATGCAATCAGGGAAATAGCTGAGATCGGATTGTTTCAGATTTGAACTTAAACAAAAATGGCTTTAACTGGGTCAAATTTACGAATAATAAACAAAAACATGTATCTAATATTTCTACTAGTCACATTTCTCTTCAAGGAAGTGGGGTTTTTTGTACTATGGTCAATTAAGAAAGAGGCTTGGCTGATACAAATAGTTTAAAAAACATATTTGAGCTGATTTTGTGACTTGTGCAGTTTTAATGCATTACACAGAGCAGCGAATCATATGAAAATATCCTGCACAGTGTACACTAACAGAAAAAAAAACACAAGATGTGAAAACATTTCTGAACAGTTTGTTAAATCAAACCTGAGGAACAAAACGCTGCATGTATTTGCAGCATTGTGCGTTCCGATGGCACTGACGGTAGACTTTCTATAAATGCACTCTGATATTAGAGGCTTTTATTGCATCACCATGGCAACAATAACTCACTGTGGCGCTCGAGGAGGACAAAATAAAAATTGTAACCTTTGCAGCTGTGACAGAAACCACATCAGACATGGCCCTCGGGGAGGGATTGTGAAGCCCGGGGTACACCTGTCTGTGAATGTAGGCCACTGGGTGAGGAACGGGGATATACTTAAAGCGCCCTCGTTCTCCCCGTGCTGGAAAGCAGACCTAACCGTCGGCGATTACCGCGCAATAGGCTCTGCTCTTCTGCTCTGACATGTTAATATTACATGAAACTGTTAGGGATGACAAGGGGCCCGAGGCAAAAGGAAGACATTGAGATTTTTCTCCCCACTGCAAGATTCCCATTTTTGTTGCCAGTGACTTTAAATAACTCATGACCTCATTATCCAAATAGGCAGGGAAAAGCACACAGTAGCATATAATTAATTAGATTTAAATGAATTTAGCTCATGTTCTGTTTACACAGGTTTCTGTAATAGGCTTTGTAGGGTAGATTGTATAGATTTGAGTTAGTTTCAGGGACATTTGTCATTTTCCAGGTGGAATTAGTGTCGGATTTTTGATTAGCTTCATTTATATTTGGATGTGGAAGCGACACAGAGTTGCGCTGTAGCCTCTGCAGGTTATGTTTGCCACAGTAGGAACTTATTCTGTGCTGTTGTGTTTACTTCACTCTGCAACCATTATCAGAATTCTAATTAATAGCAATCAAGGGTTTATTCGACTGTGTTCAATTTCTTCATTTCTAAAAGGACAGCAATGACTACTTTAGCAGGTGACTTGTTGTTCCTTTTGCATAAGCGAGCAAAAACAGGTTTTGTTTGGTGTAGATTAAAACATTAGTTCAGATCTTTTGAAGTGGAGTTCTGTAAAAAGATTATGAACAATTAATATCTTACTAGTTGTAGATAGCTTTTTGAATAACCTCTGTTTTGAAAAATTGCTGACCGTACTGACGAGCTGTATGACGCAAAACTGATGGCAGTGTAAAGCTTTATAAAATAGCATCACGTGAACAGCTGTGACATTTTTAAAATGAAAGAACTATTTGCAACAGCATTTACACAGAACCTTGCTTCAGAAAACCTGAACTGTCACTTTAAGAACAAAAAGACGAATCTAGTCCACTGATATATAAACATTTGCCTAATCTGTCCCAAAGTCAAAAACAATCTGTTAAATTACCATGTTTTAGATCTTCACTCTCCAACAATCAGCATTTCTTGCTTTCTGAAGCAGTTCTCTTTCTCTTTGTTACTCAGTATCTTCTGAATAATCTCCCCATTTCCTCCACTTTCCTCCATTCCCACCTGAGATCTCAATTTGTCCTCCAAGGACACGTTCACCCTCGTTGCTATCTTCTCGCATAAACAAGCTGCTTCAAGACATCAGTGCTCAAATGCGCTCTTATTTAGCCAAGGGCACCTGTTCTTTTTTTTTTTTTTCTTTTGATGAAGCGGACCTAAACCAATGGTCATTTCCCTCCTATAACCCGTGAGCCTCTTTCACAGAACTGAAAGTTAGCTCGTAATGATTCAAATGGGTCATTTCCGCCCTCCCCTCCACCGGATGTGTCCCGTGAAATGACGGTCCACAGAGAAGCATCGGAGAGGTGACACAAATACGCCGGCGTTTAGTGAGGAGAGTTGTGTCATACATTAGGCTGCTGCTGCTGCATCGGCCTGCCACTGAGCTGAGGTAACCATGGCAACAGGCTGCTGGGAGACAGTGAAAGTCAGAAGGCTGGAGTCGGTGGGCCTTCAGCTTTTGAACACCAAGTGAGATTAGCTGGAAGCAGAACCTTAACACCCCCACCCCCCCACCCCCCCTTCNCTTCCAAAAAGAAAAAAAAAAAAAAAGAAAACCTACACACAGTTTTTGACAGGAATTGATGTTGGAGCAAGTGGGATGTAAGACACAAAAAGTTTCCGGCTAAAATCCAGCCACATAGTTGACACAAAGACACTTGTGTGAGCGTGTCCTCTTAAATCCAGCTCTCAGCACGTGAAATGTGACATTATGTAGAGAGCACGGAGCCGCTGAGACACATGAATAGTGCATCAATGAAAATAATACATTATGTGATATGTCATCAATGGTTGTAAATTGCATCGATTGTGAGCAGGGGATCAATCCCAAAGATTAATTATACAGTTAAGAGATGCGAAACTCATTGCCATGATGGCGGCATCAGATTGCCATGGCAATAATTAAAAAAAAGAATGAAAGAAAGAAAGAAAGAAAGAAAGAAAGAAAGAAAGAAAGAAAGAAAGAAAGAAAGAAAGAAAGAAAGAAAGAAAGAAAAACAATGAGCGGGAAGGGAGATACAAGAAGGAGAACGGCGCTTACATAACAAAGCAAGGGCAAGACGTGAGGAGGCTTGGCGAGATGCAGAGACTGAAAACAAAAAGAGTGAGAAACGAGGAGAAATAAATCAATAAAAGGAAATCTAGTCGGGAGGTGGGAAAACAAGAGATGAAGACAGATATCAGAAATATACAGAGGTAGAAACAAGCAGGAGACCAATTAATATCTAATACTTCAGAGCGATTTTAGCCACATAGGTCAGGGATGCAGGAAAATATGAGATCTAAGTGGAAAAATAAACAGAACACTACATTGAAACAGTGTAGTAAAAAAAAAAGAAATAAAATAAAACCTGCAGAGAAGCTATTTACTGACTTGCCGTGCCGTGAAATAAACATGAGGAATTATCAGAGGGCTTCTTTTTACTTCCTTAATCCACCTACTCAAGTAGAACATGACACCCCACCCCATCTCTGCCTCCAAGGAAAATCCTCAGGCCACTCTGATGGTGGGGAAAAAACTGTCTGTATGTACAGTGTTTTATTTATTCAGTGCATTCCACATTAAAGGGATAGTCTGGTCATTTCTGAAGTGATCTTCGTTCAAATAGTTATCAATAGTTACGACCTTATAAGCCGTGAAGTCTCAGAGCTTGGAGTATGAAGAAAAGGGGACAAATCTTCATCCAGGGTACACTAATGGCTAACCAAATGAGGTTGAGGACGCCACCTTTTACCTAATTCGCATCAGAAGATGTAGCAACTTAAAGTGGATCTTTATCCCACTTGTGCTTTTTTGTGTTAAAGGGATATTTTAAAGTTTGGAAGTGGTGTTCTGAGGAAAAGTCAGAAACAATCAATATTGTACCTACAGTAGATAGCTATCTGAATAACCTCAGTTTGTAGAAACAGAGACTGATTCTGACTATACAGCCAAGCTAACAGCTAATCAGAGCAAAGCCAAGACAAAACTGGATTATTGCCATCCTAAGTCCCAAGTCCACTCTCAAAGAATTATATTGATTGTTCTCAACAGTCTGTATTTTGCCTGCAGCAGACAGCAGTTGTCTCAGTTTGGAGACATGAAGGGACGTTTTCACATGTGAGTCAGCTCATCCAACCTGGGCCAGCTCTAAGGTTGATCTCTAATAACAACTTAAATCTAAAACTTTTATAGCATTTCACACAGCCACTGTTTTCTAAATCTATACACCACCCGCACATTTACATTTCAAAGTCCAAACTCCAGTCTAGATCCAGACTGAATGACAAGTCAGTCTGGACCCAACCCACAGTTAGTATAGGCAGGATTTCACTGGCCTGTGATTGTTAGAGACTAGTTAGTATCTCAAAATTGTGAGAAAATGAGCAAAATTTCTTTTGCAGTCTTACTAAACGAAGTTTTTACATCCAAGTGAGCCATGCAATTGTGTTTTGTGCAACCATTTTTTTTCTTCTATTTTCATGTGCACAGCTTGTAAAACTGTAATCTAGCTTGTGCAGACTTGACATAATTTTGTTGCCCAACTCTTGTCCAAATTATACATGGACAACAAAGGTACAAGGGCATGGCGAAGGCAGCTTCATCTACAAACATGAAATTTTGAACATCTTATAAAATATTCCATTTTATTGTTATGTCTGTCATCTGTACTATAAATATAGAGTACAATAAATGACCTACAGTGCACCAGTTCACATAAAACACAATAATCTCTCGAATCAAATGTTATTAAGTATTCTCCATGTTTTAAACCCAATCTTCAACATGACAAAGAAGATCCTAGTAACAAACAAAACAAAATCATTTCATGATAAATACAATACAGAATTTGTCTGCTATTTTTTTGACAATAGCATAATGGAAAACTAAATCAATGTTCAACCTAATTCAACAATCGGTTCAAATGATAACATATGAAAATAAATATATTATAAAAGCTCTGGAACAATAAACATACACGGTAAGTACTGTAAACTCAGCCAGAGTAACTACCTTACAAGAAAGTAAGGCAAATGTAAAAAAATAATGAGCGGCTGTGTTGCAGGAGAAAAATAAAAAATAAAAAAAAGTCTGCCAATTGAAATGTTGGTGGTTTGATACCAGCTTCATCTGTCCTTCGACAAGATACTAACCCCATGTGGCCCCCAGTGTTCAAATCAGTGTGTAAATGTGTTTGTGTGACTGTTACTTCTAGTGTAAAAGCACTTCAGTAGTCAGTAAAAATATAAAAGTGCCACGTAAATGCAGCATTTACTTACACCACTAAAACATTTTTGGACTTTATACAACATTGCCTTAGCGTCAGAGGGGTTCTGTGCCAGGTTCTGCCAAACAGAAATTGTTAAGCATGTTTCTTTCCCAACAAAGTTTTATGTGTAAACAACCATAAGCATTCATCTACATAATAAACCAATGCAAAAGTAACAGCCGTGTAAAGGTTTATGGTTTTTACTTTAAAACGTTTACAATAAACTCTATGATATCTTTAGGACTGAAGATGTTTTAAAAAAGGAGTAAGCTGCTATTTGCTCAAATGTCCACAAAAAACTAATCTTTATTCTTCCAAACCATAGACGTTCAGTCTATTACATGTAACAAAAGTAGAATAGAATTTTTAAAAATACTTTAATTTATTTGATCCCTTGGAAGTTGACACAGTAACACAGTAAGCATGTTTTAAATTTAAAAACCGCATTCTCTGAAGGCGGGCAAATCACCTGCTGCCTTGGATCCTGAAAACAAAGATGTCCCACAATCTGTCAGTGCTTGGAGTATGTGTTGGGACTGACTCTCAGCTACTACCACTGTAAATTATCACTCAATATTTGTGAAAATGACCAAATTATAGCCATTTTTGTGTTTACAAAGGTTGATTAGGTTGACTGTGGCAGCCATCTTGAATTGAGTTGACTCTAAGTTGCACAACCGGTGATTAATTACTAAAAGTTTCATTAAAATCGATTGAGTGGTTCCAGAGACATTTTGCAAACAGACAAACAAACACGCACACTTAAGCACAGGCGATGACATGAATGGTGTCAGACTCTGATCCACATATAAATTTTACTAAAACGTACCTATGGAGGCAACTACAATCTTCTAAATAATAGTTCCCTCTAGAATGAAATGCAATAATTTAGAGGAGCCCTTGCACACGCTTACCTGCTTTCAATTATTTATATTAGAGTTTAAAAATACATTATTACAATTTTAGTTAAAATTACATCCAAACATTTGGTTAGAAAAATAATTTTCTAATTTTTAGATAGTTATTACAGATTGTACCTCACATTTGAAGTGGGTTTTTTTGTGGTCTAATTTCCTGATCTGACTTTTGTGCCTGTGTTATATGAATTGCTTTTTTCTCCTGTAAACTCTGCTAGATAGATGATGCTGGTGTTGCATTTTAACAGGAATAATTTCTGAAGTTATGGGAATGTGCATAAACTCAGCGTATGAGAAATGGTTTTGATTATAGTCTACATGTGGCTATGTAAACACACACACACAAACACACACACACACAGTGTACACCTTTCCTCTCCACTGAGGATGCCAGAGGCTTTACCTACAGGCAAAAAAACTAAAGAGGGTCTTTCTGCATTCATAGCCTGAAGCTGGAGCTGCTTCCAGTAGTTCAAACCACAAAATATACCTATTCCATTTCAACTAGCTAAATGGGGTTTATCAAAACTGCTTAACATTGGAAATAAATGAGTAAATAAATCACATTTATGCTGACAAAAGGGTAAGTGTCGCCAAAATTGACTGATGACTGATCATATACACAACTATTTGAATGTTTTTTTTATGTAATTAAATATGAACATTTCATAATTAGTAACATGTTACAGCCACAAAAAAAGCAACACATAAATATCTGTCAACCAAGTAATTACTTATGCAAATTTCTAAATGTGTTCCAACTTATCAATTTAGTAATTTAAAACCTCCTTCTCTAATGGCCCCACTTTTTCCTCCCTCTGCTCTGTTTCACGTCTAAGGGAGGCATTTTTTAATTGCCAGGTTTTTTTTTTTTGCAAACTCTGGTACAGTCCATCCCCTAAGGAGCTGCGCTTTCTTTTCCCCAAATATCAATCACTGGAATAAGATTGTCCCATTAAAAGAGCTTTAATAGGCCTAATCACTGAGGCAGAAGATGAATAGTGAATCAATTAACCAGATTTGTGTAAGACGAGACACTGATGTGACTTCACTTTTCATTCAGGAAGATTTCTAAAGATGATTGACAGGCCTTTGTCCTCCTTGAAGGTGTGCAGTTATTTTATATTTCCCCATTAACTAATGAAAATTACATACTATGAAATTAGTTAACTATGTCGTCAGTCCTTGAAGCTGTTTGGAAACTGGGGCGGCTCAATATATCAAAAATATATCGTTAACACAATATCTGTGGGCGATATCACAAAAGACTCCAGCAATTGAAAACAAAAACTGCATGTAAAGTAGATAAAGTTTCCCCCATTTAAAATGTAATTTCACAAACAAAACAAAATTGTTGACAATGTTAATATCTACTGTGTATGTGCTTCCAATACATGAAGAAAATCGATGTTGTCATTCTTACTTCTTGTTGCCGATTGATCAATCTAAAGCTAGAATCTCAATGGGCTGTGACTTTTTGTGACAGATTGCGAACAGAATCTTTGAGGGAGTTTGCAAAATGTCTTATAATGGTTTCAGTTTCCTTGCATGAGTGGCCGGATCTTGATCTTATGTCACAAGATTTTTAACATGTTCAAATCCTTTTCAATTTAGTTTCCATGAGTCAGAAAGTGCAAGAAATGTGAGACAAATTCATGAGAGGTTAGTGAGCTCTGAAACTAAATTGTTACTGATTAGAGGCAATGAGAAACGGACATTATGGCCGACACACAACCCCACCATAGACAACAATGAGAAGCATCATTTAGGTCAGGGTCCTCATGCAACAGCTTCTGCACTTCTTCTCTGAAGAACCTCTCTTGACAGCTAATGACAAAAAAACTGCTGGACTGGGGAGAGGCTCCGTGTGGTCCAGAGTTCTCATTTGTCAGGCGTAAGATATGGAGCCACTGTTACACAACGTGCTCTCAGCTGTCAAGCTTCAGTCACTGGTGTCAAAAGTTCACAATTTTGTTGTGAGAATGTCACGTGGTTGTCACGAGAACACCGTGCAACAGCAGCGCAACAATGGTGCAATAGTTTCGTGTGCTCCTGGCAAATTCTGGCCCAGATGTTGCCAGGAATTTGTACGACATATGCAAATGTGTCAGTTTACTGTGATTCCAAGTAAGATTTGTGTATTTTCTCACAATTTTGTGTCTCCAATTAGTTCCCAACAATCATATTTCGGTGAGATAGCTTTAGCGGTCCAAATGTAAGCAAGGGACATGTCTTTTAAACTCTCTTTTGTGATTCAGAGAGTTTACGAGACATTTTGTAAATGTCATAGTATCATGTGATTCAGATGCCACAATGTCTTCATTCATCAAAACCTTTGCTACACCTAGTGTTAAACTGTGATACAACAACAGTGTGATAAAAAGCTGTCAGTAAACATCACAGTAGCCATTCATGTTCGGATTTTTCTTGCTCAGTACTTAATTAAGCTGAATAGTAACTTCAGGACTTAATGTCACAGGTGAGTAAATGTAAAACACTGATGGCATTGCAGGAAGTTTCATTTGTTTTTTTCTTTGTCATTTTACTATGGTTTTCAAGAGCAGTGCCCCTGTTTGTTTTGTTAACCACACCTGCCAGTCATCTCTAATCATCCCAGCTGCATTAACTCTGTAATCAACTCTTCCCATATAGTGCTCAGCGTCTTAGTCAGTTGTCTCTTGTTCACAAGTTTCATGTTCAGTCCTGTTTTCTGCACATTTGGTTAGTTTTCATTTATTAAACAATTTTGGATCATTACCTGCTCTCTGAGAATCTTAGGTTCAAACACGAAGCACTTCTGCTTCACAAATAGGATAGTTTCTTTACGCTCATGTGAAATACACACGAGGTTCTATATTTTACAAAAAAAGGGAGTTTCCTTGTTTATGATGACTGACTGAAAGACAAATTTTTAAGCACTTAACGTTACATAAAAAATGTTCAGTTAAAATAAAGCAGTTTTATGTTGTTGCAATTTATCAGTTTTCATTACATTTCAATCTTTACCACAGAAATGTGCTCACGGCATAACATATGAAATTCAGAAGAATAAAATGAAACCAAAAAAGGTCCAATTAAAGCAGACTTTATAGTGTTTTAAAGTCCCACCCAAAATCCCGCCTTTTTTATTCATATATAAACAAAAATAGTGAAAAAGCAAGTGTCAGTGTGGTCAGATATCCATGGTACACACTGCATGGCTACCTGTCTCTGCTGACATTTTTACCAGCATGGTTCTGGTCTACTTTTCTGCTTGGCTGTGAGTGGAAGGGGGAGGACAGAGAAACAGGGGGAGCAGAGACAACTGATGCATATTTCATCAAGGTATTGTGGACATTGCAGATAGCCTGTTGAGAGAAAAGGGAGGAGAGGCCGACAGTACTCTGACCGCACGTTGGAGCTTTTCCTTCTGCTCATCTTAAATGTGAACTTATCTGCTTAATCATTTGCTCTAATTTCAGCACACATCAGTCATCGATGCCATCTTTGGAAGCAGACTTTGTAAGATCCAAGCAGTAGTTCATATCAAAAGCATTTCTACGGCTCTGATGGTGTGGAGACTGGTTGTAAATGTCAGAACTTCACACAGAATTATAAATTACACTGCAGTTATTCATTTACCAAAGGGGGAGAGGGGGCAGCGGGGTGTGTTTACAGTATGTGTACAAACATTGCATGGTATGAATTTTTTCAAAACTGGAATATTTCCTAAGAAAAAAGGTAAAAATACGACTTCAGAAATGACAACACAGTGAGGTTGTTGGGGCTCATAAATCGTCCATCTGTAAAGGAATTGTTTGGTTTCTTTGAAAGGGAGTTTATCGAGTTATCAGTGGTCAGTATCTTACCTGCAGTAGATGGCAGTCAGTGATCTCAGTTTGGAGAAAAAATTAGCATAGGGGAGTCAAGTTAACCACTAGTCAGAGAAGTTTCTGTTCCAAACAGATTTCTGCTGTTTTTAAACGACTCCAATCTCAAATATCTCATAGCAGTTTATGTTAACGATATTTTATGAAACATTGCTTTCACTTTTGCATTAGTTGATTATTTGCAAAGACAGTGTGCGGCTATTGAATATGGTGCTGTTTTTTTTTTGTTTATTTTGAACCAATAAAATTCCTTGTGCTGAGCATAATTAGGCAAAGTAACAAGGTATTGCAAGTTTAATGTGGCATAAAAACCTAAATTCTACAGCAGTTTGAGAAAATGCTACTTTATTGTTTTTTGTTTTTTGTTAGGCTTTTTTACACCACTATACATTTCCATTAGTGAGTTACTACCCCTTGTTACACTTCACATGTTATGTTTTGTAACAGACTTTTAAAATGGACCATTACTGGTAACAGAACACAAACCAACGTCATCTTCGGTGTAAATAACCATTTAATGCATTTGACAGCATTGTAAAGGTTCATAAAGCAGCATTTGAATGATATTTTTAAGAATAAAGTTGAAAGCTGTTTTGAAATGACCCTGCTCTGACTAGCTATAAGCTTGACTCTCCTAAAAGCACTTCTCTGAGTCCTCAAACTGGTATCATTCTCACTGCTGTCTATTGCAGGTAAGATACTGACTGCTGATAATGCCATAGAACAAAAATTCAAAGTATTGCTTTAAACAAGATGAAGTAATTCCTTAGGATCAGTTCAGTGACTGCCAAGTTTTGCAATCCAGTAAAGCAACATCCATCCATTGACTTCTATTTATCAGTGGTGAGGTTGCAATGGCTAAAGGTCTAGGAGGGTAACCCAGACTCTCCTCTCCCCAGTGACACTCTTGAGCTCCTCTTGGGTGTTCCCATGCCAGAGAGGATACATAATCCCTTCATCTGCCCCAGGGTCTCCTCCCAGTGGGATGTGGTCTAAAAACCTCCAGAGAAAGGCATCCTTATTAGATGCCCAAACAACCTCAGCTGATTCTGTTTGATGCGGAGGAATAGCGGCTCTACTCTGAGCTCCCCTCAGAGGATGGAGCTCCTCACTCTACCTTTAAGGCCAAGTTTGGTCACCCTATGGAGGAAGCAACTTTCAGCTGCTTGTACCCAGGATCTCAGTCATTTTGTTTAGTCATCATCCATAACTCATGACCACAGGTGAGGGTTGGAATATAGACAGAACAGTAAATTGAGCACTTTGCCTTTCGGCTCAGCTCCTTCTTCATCACAACTGTGGACAAGGCCCTGATTCGTTGGTCGATCTGTCCTTTCATTCTGTTATCACTCAACCAACATACAACTAGATAATTTCAGACATTCAGATCTACTGTTATTTAGAGTTCCTGCCATTTTGAACAACTCCTTTAACAAATACTTATATTGCTGTATAGTAATAAATGCCCAAAAACTTGATTCTTTTGTTTTTTCAGGAACAAGTTTTGAGGCAGAAATCTCAAAGCAAGACATTCAATATTTTATCCTTCCATTAATTCCACAAATTATCCTTAAATATATGTAAAGAGAGCTCGAAAAAGTTCAAACACTTTTCGCTTCTGTCACCTTAGTTTGACTTGCCAACTGCTAAGAAGTGGGCGAAAAAAAAAATGTTTCTGTTGGTTTTTGTTTTTTTTTAAAGCTTCTTGCTAAACCATAGTGAGACGGTTCAGCTCTGCCAGGTACACTGAAGTCCTTACACACTTGACATGTTTGCTTGGCAGTCACTTATACTCAGTCAGGTTGTGACTTGTGCAGGCAACCAAAGCTCAGATGCTGACTGATAGTGACAAGATATTTACCACACATTCGAGCTTTAACCTCCTCCCACCCTACCCCACAGAAACCAACTGGAAGGCTTGTGGCACTACATGCCAGTTTTCCACAGTGCATGGTTTGTGGTCACAATATGATTTTATTTACTGCTTAAGTGCCCTTTATATTTGCTGTTCAAAGCAGTCTTCCGTAAGTGAACCTCTGGCATTTTTCAGCAGAGGATAAGGGCAGCTACATCTCAGTGCCACAGAGCAGCAGAGAGCCTCTGTTCCGGTTCGCGTGCTCCGTCCACTGCTCCTCTGTGGGATTATGATCGCTTTGTGAGATGTCGACAGGAGTTAATGAATATCTTCTTTCACAAAGCCAGGGTAATCCTTCCAACAAAATGCCCCCCCCCCTCATCAATGATAGGATCTACCAGAATACAAGGAGGAAGACCACTAGCATCCAGCTCTCAAGCACAGAGGGATTTTTCACGCTTTGATGCTTAAGCTGCATTTCTTTTTTTTTCTTTTTTTGTGACACTCAGATGAAATTGGGTGCAGTTATTATTAGGGGATTTGTTGCTGGTGGTGGCAATGAAACTGTCTGCCTCCTGCCTAATCTACCCTCCAGTCTGCTATGCTGCTTTTGTCTCATTTTATCAGTGGTGCATTTTTTTTCCCCCTTAACCCTTTACATTTTGCTTTCTCTTTCTCTCCCTCATCATCCCTGGACCTCATCTCCTCCGAGGTTTGAACACGTAATTGGCTGATATCCTTCAAATAATGCCTTTGGGTTAAAACACTAGGTACATTTTCCAAAATCTTGAGAAACACACACAGTCATGGGAAAAAGAGTGTACAGCCTCTTTCCGTTCTAGGGTTTTATTTGGAATCATTTTACAGTGAGGACGATTATTCACAAGTGGAAAACATTTCAGATGTTTCCCAGGAGGAGATGCTCCAGTAAATTCACCCAAATGCCAGACCTTGCAATGCTTAGAGAAACTGCAAAAGAAATTAAAATAATAAATAAAAACCAAGAACTTCATTTCAAATTCTACAAACCTCAGTTAGCAGGTTGAAAGTTACAGTACAGGTAGTAAAAGACTCAACAAGTAGGGCTTGTTCAGAAAGGATGCAGAAGAAAGCCTCTTTTCATTACAAAGAACATGGCAGCATGACTTAGGTTTGCAAAGTTACATCTGCATAAACCACAAGAGCCTCTTTGGACAGATGAGACCAAAGTACAGATGTTTGCAAAGACCATCCAGCATTTTTAGCACAATATAAACTGTCAAGCATGGTGGTAGAGAGCTGACAGAAACAGGGGCACCTTGCAATCATTGAGTCGACCTTAACCTCCTATGTATGCAAAGCTTTCAGCAGCTAAAGATTGGCCAATATTGGGTCCTGCAGTAGGACAATGAATCCAAACTCAGCAGCAAAACTTCAAAAGAATGGCTAAAAAGGAAGGAGTCAATGTTACAATGACCCATAATTTTAGAAGCTGTGAAAAACCAGATCAGTTTTGTTATGTTCTGATATGTAAAACATAAGAAATGAAAGAGGGTGGACTCTCTTTCCCATGACTGTATATTCAGACTTACGTCTTTGCCCGAAGGCTAAGTTCAGCATGTGTTTGATTTGACTGTCTTGAACTGGGCTATTTCCCTTTTTATATATTTTTTATCAGCTGAACAGCAGCCCTGTGCAGTAATGGGTTCCACCTGTTAACTAATTATAGACGTTCAAACAGTCACACTCAGGCACGTCAGAAGAGTTTGAGGAGAGTGACATGCCAACCTGATTATAATCATAGTTACAGTACATGAATCTGTTTTTAGATGACATATAATGAAAGCTAATTGCACTCATTTTGTGGCAACCGCTTTTTAAGACAGTCGGCAGCTGCAGGCAAAAAACAAGCTGCAAATACAAATGTGTTGGCTCGAGAGGAAAAAGAACAAAAACTAAAAGGTTAAACAAAGACACTTCAGTTGGTCACCGAGTCAGTATTTTCAAGATTTAGGATTTTATCACTTTTGCAAAAAATGATGCACAAAGCTGTTGGACAACACTTTCCTGACTTAATGTAGTATACCATAAGACAAAAAAAAACATCCGACAAGAGAACTTCATCTACATACCCATATATTTGGCTGATATTAGATATGTTGCCCCAGGTGTGTTTTAATGTGCATCATAGATTCAACTTTTCATCAAAAACATAGTTTTGTGCAAAAGATTTGAATCATTTCTCTTATATGTAAATATTGTCAATGTCAGACTTTCTTCTCATCTTTTAAAGGGGTCTTCATCAGTAGTTCTCCAGCCTTTCTGAAAGTCTTTGAGAGTTTTTTTTTTAGCTCTAGCTGAATTTTCTACTCATTTTCAATTAAATCTTTGTACTAAACCTGATCATTATTTTGATTATTGATCATGTAAAGAAATATGCTCTGCATGCTACCAAACTAACATTTATCCCTCTATACAGCTACACAACTTAGGTCTTTATGAACTAATCAAGGGATTTAAGAGCAGCAAATCTAACAACAACAAAAACAACATGAAAATTAAGAGTCAAATGGCAGTCTAACAGTAACAACTCAAAACATGGAAAAACTCTATTTTTCCTAGTGGTGTATTGTAATTTGCACCCTGAGAAAATGACAATAAAGTGTGAATTACAAAGTGGAAGCAACTGTTTCAGCCCTCACATCAGGATGCAACAAATAAAACAACAAAACTATATTGCTGAAATACATCCATCCATTTTCTTAACATGCTTGTTCCTGTTCAGGCTCGTGGCGAGCTGGTGCCCATCTCCAGCAGTCACTGGGTGAGAGGCGGGGTACACCCTGAACAGGCTGCCACTCCATCAAATGTGATGGTCTGGCAAAGTCCACATTTGAATTCCACTGATTCATTGTAAGAGGATTTGAAAGAAAGCATTCATGCAGTGTTGCAGCTGAAGATACGATGAACTGAAAGAGGGGTTGGTGTCAAGTTGTTGTATTTTATTTTTATTTTACTTTTTTTTAACCAGGCAAATCCCATTGGGATCACAGATCTCTTTTTCAAGGGAGGCTTGGGCCTGAACGCAGCCTAACATGCATGTTTGTATGTAAATAGAACCCAAAATGCAGGCACAGAGAAAATCTTTCATAAAGAAAGGAGCAGCCTAACAACCAAATAACATACCAGGCCCGTACAAGTCAGGCAAGAGCAGGAACAGAGCTGGAGACTCGTCAGGCAATAATGGAGGCATGGGAAAACAAGTAACAGTAGCATCAGAAGCTGAATGACTGCGCTGGGAGAGGAGGTACTGGGTGGGATGGTTATTGATATTAGGAGCAGGTGAACTTAATGAGCAGAAGTGCAGATGAGGGCAACAATTGGCAGTGAAAGGGAGGAAACTAAGTAACAGTAAACAAGCTGGTTAAATAACATTAATTACTATAAATAATAAATTACAAAAACCCCAGGATCATGACAGTCAGTACTTATAAAAAAACAAAACCAGAGACTCTTATTAGGTTGGGCTTTTGAATCACAGTGTATGCTGACATTGTGTGTGTAAGAACTAAGAACAAGCCAAGAGGTTAAACAAATTTTCAAAGACCATCCTGTTAGCATCGGTGTGTGTTTTAGCAGATCATTAAGGTTTGACCCTCCTTCAGTTCACTTCATCACATGGACTTCAGATTACTTAACATAAGCAGCAGCGATTCACCTCTCTGACATATTGATCCCAGTTCGGCTCTCTGTCCTCTAAGTGTCATTTTGTCTGGAATCACAGTCTAATCAGATACCAGTGTCCACAATGCTGATTTAATTATAGTCATTGTATCATTAGTTCACAAGTCTTTAAATAACATGATTAGAGTCTCCAGCTGTATTTCCTCGGAGACAGTAAACGTAGTCTTGTGTCATCCTGTTATATCGTCATCTAAAAGGCCACGTGAGTAGCAGCGTCCAGAGACTCATCAGTGCTTTGGGTTATTTAATTACAATTGATAGAACACAGCAGGGCGAACAGCATAAGAAAAGAGTTTTGTTTCCCAGATTAGTGAAATGTCTTTGGGATTAATTGTGTTTTAATTCCCTCGATGTCTAATTTGATAATGCCTCCAGATTAAACGTTGTGTTTTGGTGAACATAATTCTGGCTCCATTGTTTTGACAAAGAAAGATGCATGGCCATTCCCTGTTTTTAGCACATAATCAGTAATGTGTAATTAGTTTCATCAATATTAGTGAAATAAATCCTCCCTGTGCGGCTCCCCGAGCAATAACAAGGTTAGAAAACAGCATATACCCCTTAACTGTTTCCTTGCTGACGCACGTGAAATAAAATCTCTGTGATGCAGAAGTTAAAAACACTGCGGTAGCATTCGCCTTTATTTTTTCATGAGAACAGCTGTATGTTTTTTAATCATTTCTGCCCTATTTACATTCCACAAGCCTGCTTTCATCTTATCCTGAATAGGACAAAAGCTCGTTATATTTTAAAGCGGCCGTCATGAGTTCTTCCTGTCATCACTGAAAACAGTAGGAGGGATCTGAGTTGAGCATTGTCTTATTTGGCGTAGGCTGCTTTCCATCTGTCAGGATCTGCAAATTATCAGAGATAAATCTCAGACCTCTCGCCTCTTCCATCCAGGATTAATTCACTTGATTCGAGAACATCTTAGCACTAATTGTTTGCTGGCTTGAAAATTTACTCTCGGCATTCTGACTTTGAAGATGCAACAAGAATATGTCTGGCAATAAATGGAAGATTTATGGTTTAATCATGTAAATGGGGCGATGCGCATTAAACAGCATGACTACACCGTGAGCACTTCCTGTAAAATTTAGCCATATAGGCTAATTTTCATCTGCTGTCCATGGCAGGTTGATGTTTAAAAGGTAACAGAATAAATTACAAAAAGATACAAAAGACTACTGAAAACACACAATTACATGATACTGGATGAAAAGGAATCACACAAAAGGCCTAAATCAAAGTGGAATAAATCCAACAGTCACTATAATAAAGTACGATGGCAACTTTGATTAGTTAACAACCACTGTTTTATAGATTAGGCAAAGAAACCATGAAATAATGATGAAATGTGCCTTTGTTCTAAAGCACAGGTGTCAAACTCCATTCCTCGGGGGCCGCTCTCCTGCATGTTTTAGATGTGTTCTTGCTTTAAAGCACCTGGTTTAAATGGATGACTGTTGCCATGCTCCTGGAGAACCTGATGATTTGGTGAGGATGTAATTAAACCATTTGAATCAGGTGTGTTGGGCAGTAAAACCTAAAACTCCCAGGATAGCGGCCCTCGAGGTCTGGAGTTAGACACCCCTGTTCTAAGGGTACAGTGGTCCAGGTATGTCCTATAAGACACACCTGGACCATAGACTTTTACAACTTACTAATTTTATATTCATTTTAATGAATACAATTGTTTATGGATTTTAGGAAAGTGTTTTGTAATTTTTAAACAAGACCTGTTTGTGAGAAATTAGGTTTATTAGGTGGTAATGACTGATATAAGATCATTCCTTTAGTTTTGTTCTACTGCATTACATTGAATCTTAATGAACTGAATCAAAACTTGTATTCAATCTCATTCTCTCCTCATTAAAGGCTGAATCACTTTGTATCATATGCAATTTTGCTGCCCATGTATCTTTAATGAATTGAATTGTTGGCAGTGTATCAATATAAGTTTGGTGTCTGCCGCAGACCAGAGATGCACAATTTTATTCAGCATACAGAGACGTTACATTAGGCGTACATGAATATACAAACTAAAGCACAGAGGTCTACAACTAGGAACCTTGTGGGCAATGTGCTACATTCATTTGCCAAATGGAGAAAACAAAAAGTTAGTGCTTAGTCTTGAAGTAAAGTTTAAACTTTAAAGTATTTTTAGATCATTTTATCTTATTTAGATTGTTTCTTAGATTTTTTTTTTTCTTCACAAAAGTAAAAATGTTGCTCTTTATTTTGTCTCCTGGGTGTTGTGTAAAACATTTTCTGATTGCACTGCTCCAACAATGCCAACCCAACGAAGATTTACATGTCCAGTAACCAGAACCATCTTGATAAATATTGTTCAGGTCCTCATGCAGCCAAAAGAGAGCCCTGAACTATCTGGAACAATAGACACAGGTTTGTTTGGACCTTTACATTGTGGAGTGGAGTCTCAATGAACAAGGTCCTCTTGAAATTTAATTTTCAGTTCTCTGTGCCATTTGAACAGTACAATCAGAACCAAACACGACAGAAAATTAAATAGACCATGACATCCTGGACTGTACTTTTACAGCTTCTCTAACATTCAGTTAGTCATTGTGATGGTGTAAAATGACACCCATAAAAGCTTAAAATGTACCCAAAGTGCTTTGCTATTTATACACATTGCCATGTTAATACTTAACACTCCAAGTGAGATTTTGCAAATGTGTCTTATTTTTGTGTCCCTTACATAACAAGGAGTCTAAGTGTTCTTGGAGCGCTCAGCACTTGGAGCTGCTGAGGCGATCTGAACAAAGACGTGTTGTACCTTTATCTGACAGAACCAACCAGAGATAGGTCACAAAACTTACAGGCAGTAAAAACTTTTCTTATCAGACCCCCCCTAGGTAGAAATCAAATTCTTCTGTGACAACAAAAGTTCAGAGATGGATTTTGAGAAATGTGGCCACCAGACTGAGGAGAAAGTCAAATCATTTCCTTCAAGTAGCCATAGATACAGGAAAAAAAGAAAGAGATTAAAGGCCTAGCCTTTCTTGAAGGAATGCATGTTGCCTGCCTCCTTTTATACCAGTTTTAAGATAAGATTTTCTTGTGTTGAGAAATGACAGCGTTGTAGCCATTATGATTAAACCTTGAAAGTATCAGTATGCGCAATCTCATGAGATAATGCCAGATCTCATACTCAAATGTGTTGCTCAGCTACTACGACGTCAAACTTTAGCTCAATATCTGTAAAACTGAATGAGTTTTAATCATGTTTGCCATGGTTTGTGTTGATTATTTGTGGCAGCCATTGTTAATTTCTTTGACTCCAGATGTTAAATCAATTATAGATATACATCTACTCATTACTGTTTGGAAATTTAAATAAAATCCATCCAGTGATTTATGAGACATTTTGCTAACAGACAAACACAATTGATTACAACAGCTAATGCTGAATTTTTAGGCAAAGATACTGTATATTGCAATGAGTAGCACTTGTAGTTCACTTTGTACATAAAGCCCGGCTACAGCTGCACTTAATGTTAGCACAATATCTGTAAAATTGATTGAATTATAGCCAATTTTGTTTTTTCTAAGTTAAGCTGCCTGTGACAACCATCTTGAATTGGGTTGGCTCCAATAATTATTTAACTGTAGACATATATCTAATATTCATTTCCTGTAAACTTTCACTAAAATCATTTCATTAATTCATAAGACATTTTGCTAAAAGACAGACAAAGTTGATTGCATACAATTAATGGCAAACCTTCAAACAAATACCTTGTGCAATCTGTTAACACTCGGGGATCAGTCTCAGCTACAACCACACAAAATATTAGCTAAATGTCTGTAAAACTGACTGAGTTACAGGCATTTTTGTGTTTTTAAAATCAGTTGGCTGTGGCAACCATCTTGAACTGGGTTGATTCCACAAGTGAATCAGTTATAGATGTGCATCTTGTGATTATTTTCCTTCAACTTCAACAGTTCATGAGATATTTTAGTAACGGACAAACAGACACAGGCAAAGACATTATCTATCGCCTTTCACCTTTTAGTGGTGTGCAATAAAGAGACAGGAAAAAGAAAGATGCATAACAGATGTCTTTTTTTTCTTACATATAAAGTCGGTGATCCAAATCTTACATGAGGCAATAAACAATGTTAGATCCCTGCAGGGTAGCTGCCCATGTGGCAGTTGGAACTGAAGCCATAGCACACACTATTTCCGTTCCCACCTCCACATATTGCACCAATTAATTTACAATCATTCTATAAAACACTTGGCGCAGTGGGAAAAAAATTAATTGTATTTTATTTGATTTGGTTGTTTGTGTTGCAGCATTTTTTGCAGGAAGATAAATGTTGTTTGCAGCTCAACTTTAAACAGATTGTGGAGTTAATTATTTGTCTTTATTAGGCACCGAAACAGAAAAAAGACTTAAAAGAAAAATAAATCAAGGAGACCAAATCAGTAGATACTGCATTAAAAATATACTGCATGTGTCCAAATATTTCACAAAATCATGGATTTCCAAAAAATGTTTTAGACATTTAAATAGACTATGTACACATAGTGCAGAATGACTGAGGAGTAACCAAATTAAAGAGAAAAAGAACAGATTAAAACTGGTTTTATGCTGTCATTCCACTTAAGAATCCAGTGTTTTCTTTTTAAGTGGCTGGACTGACATGACTTTCTTTTCTGGCTAAACGTGAGAAGCAAATTTAAATTTACAGACCAAAATCTGCAACACCTTTAACTATATTTCATTTGAAGCTGCTTGGTTTTGTATGACCTTCAAGCTAAATTTAAGGACAGGTGTCCAGAATGGAAACCAACCCTGCACAGCACAGATGGCCGACAACAAAGTGGGGAAAGCAGCAGGATGCTGACCGAGCAATCAGAACTCTTTAATACATTCAGAACTGTACGTACACATGCATTTAGTTCTCCTAATTTTTGAGTTATTTGAGTTAAAGTATAGGCATCAATCGTTCTTTGCTATGTGATCAGTTAATGCAGGTTTTAAAAGAGGCCTGATTTGTTTTTATCACCCACCTACAGAAAGGTGAAGGTAGATAATTATAACTATGATGATGATTATAAAATCTGTTACCAAAAAATCTCATGAACCACTGAACACATTTTAATTAAACTTATGACAAGTAATGAATGGATGCAACTGAAAATGGCTGCCACAGCCAAAAGCTATTAAAAACACAAAAATGTCTCTAACTCAGTCAGTGTACCAGATATTAGGCTAAAACATGGTGTGGTTGTAGCTGAGGGTTATTGTTTAAAGGACACAAACATGATGTCTGTTTATAATTTAACAGTTGATGATTTAATCCACTTCATCTATCTGTTGGTGCGATATCTCATGAACCACTGGAAGGATTTTAATGAAAGTTTCAGAAAGTAAAGTAGGAATAAATAATACAGCCCAGTATGTACCAGGTGCATACCAGGTATGGCTACAGAAAGTAATCATTGGCTGTACATCTGCAACTGTTTAACTTTTGCATTCAACCCAATTTTAAATGGCCGTCGTGGCTAACCAACACAATAATTTATTTAATGCAGTCATTTTTTGTGACATTGAGCTGAAATCTGACGGATTAGTAGCTGAAAGTCATCCTCACCACATATTTTGAGAGCTAACAAATCTTGCAAGATCCAACAGCATCTCGTGAGATTGAGCATGATGGAATTTACAAGGTTTGACCACAACAGCTGTACTTCCATCCCTTCTCAGCATAAGATGATCTTAGTTTAAATCTCCTGCATGAAAGGCAGAAGGTGATATGCATTCCATCAAATCCCACAAGTTTAATGTACAGCGTTATTCTTATCGTCCTAACGATTCATGCCGAAAGTACAGCAGCTCAAGTTTCCTAACTTTCCCGTTTACATCACCAGCCGCACCTCTGCGCTGCTTTACATTTCCCACTCATCGATTTAAAATTCAAGAAACTAGCTTTTCACGACTCGCGGAAGCTCCTGCTTGCACTCCTCGTGCTCGCCCGCTCCTTCAGCTCCACCACCAAAGCCTTCGTCTGTTCCACCTCTGCTCTCGAAGTCTTTTACTTTTTCATCACTCCATCTCGCTCCCCACTTCCCCTCCCTGTATCTGTATGAAGCTGTTCCAGTGTGTGATCAAAGGCACAGTGTGCTGGAGTTCTTTCCTCCCTCTGTCAGAAGCTCAGAGACAAGGGAAACAAAGGCCCCACAGTAGTCTGCCACAAATAACCTCTTCACAGCACAACCTTCGCTCACAGACACGCACAAACACACGCATAGCGACTCAGCCTATGGCAGTGGTAGGAGAAGTGAGCGTGACAGATCTGTGTGAGGGTGCTGAGTGTATCCTGCCACTTGTTGGCTCTCTATAGTGATCCCCGGCATAAAAGGATGCGGCTTCTAATTATCTCCTATTCACGACAAACTGACACGACACTTGGAGAATGACTTGACTGAGAGGGGAGTTGGCTGCCTGCTTTGTGGTGCAGAACGGGAGTTTGAAAATGCGGTGCAGCTGAAATGACAGCAAGACGGAAGAAAAGAAATCATGTCCCTTCTTTTGGAAGTAAAGGCAGTCAGTCAAAAGATAACAATTTTTTTTTTTTTTTTTTGAAAGGCCACTGTCACTTGCCTAACTGCTCTGTGTTTTCACATGACCATTCACCACTACCGATCTGATTTCCTTCCTTAGCATGGATTTAGTTTGGCCGTATCTTAATCATTTAGGTTAGTGTCTCCCTTCATTTGTATTCACCTTGGCAGTCGCTCCCACTTTTTTTTATTTAATTTAGATAAGTACACTTTTGAAATCAAGATAGGCAGATTTAGAATAGTTTTTTTAAATCAATTTTTATTTTAATTCATTGTGGTTTTTAGACCTGGGCATTTGGGGCTGTAGCCTTAAAGGTTTTCTGCCGTAAGTACAACTCCTGTGTAGGTGTCAAAATGCAGCTCTAGCACTCTGGAATTTATGGAAACTTAGTAAAGATGGGTTCAAAGCAAGTTAGACACCCGTGACAACTTTGTGACTTTGTTGGGAGAAAATTTGTCTCGTAAACCCTTTGAACGTGTTCCAAATTTAAGCAACAGCACTACAAGCCTCTGCGACTTATGTGAGGAAATTGAGAACAACTTAAATGAGAACAAGCTCTACTTAGTGTTGAGAATGCAGACACAGCTCTTGCTTTGGTTATGCAGGGATCAGGTAGGCCTTAGAAGAGGCCTGGGTAACCCATACTCCCACGACCACCCCCACAGAATGCCTTGGGGAAATAGGTCATAAGCCTTCTCCAAGTCTACAAAACACATGTTAACTGGAGAGTCAGACTCCTATTACCCCTTCAGCAATGTCGCAAAGGTAAAGATCTAGTCCAGTATTTCACGCTGCTCTTCCTTAATTTGGAGTTCGACAATCAGTCACAGCCTCTCTTCCAACACCCTGGAGTAAAACTACTCTAGGAGGCTGAGAAGTGTGATCCCTTGGAACACAATCTCGGGTCACCCCCAATATACAACTCCACAGGCATTTTCCCGGTCCTCTATGTATCATTGAAGAGATGTGCCAACCATGACAGCCCCACAGCCTCCTCCAGCATCTTAGATTAGGATCTTCTGTTGCTAATAGGTCCTGTATAGACTTCACTAACCACAAGCACACATCGGTTCACTGTTGTCCACACAGTTTTTAGAAACGGTTCTTGAAAAATTGTAACTGCATTGTTTAAAGTAATTTCTATTTAAAGTTAAGGTTGCAATTGGCTTTAACTACTCATCTTTTCGGCTATATCTGCTTTTTAGTTTGACAGTGCAGTTCAGCTTGCAAGTAGCTAATACCAAGCTTTACTACTAATGGTACTTATACCACAGCTAGAGAATCATGGCCTCATCACATCACTCTCCACTAACTGTAGCCTAACATGGACACTACTTCTCTTTCGGTATTTTTACACCAACTTCACATAAAACCTTCTACATGGTTTTTTCATGACAGTTACGTAGCTTTTTGTGCAACTCAATTTTTCCACCGCAGCTGAAAAATCATCAAATAATAATTATAGTATGCAGTAATTTGGTGTTAGCTGCCATTGCTCAGTTATGTCTTGCCACTACATTGTTGTATTATAGTTAATGTCCACACTAAGATGCACATCAGAACTGAGAAATTTTCACACCTCTAAAATATCATGTTGCTTTCCACTACAGAGAGGTTCAATAGAGCCTTCGGGTGAAGCATTTAAAGCAGATACGGTACACTGGATATAACCTGAAGAGTTATTGTTACACTTCCAGGAGGTTTGCAACACATTTTGTTGTTCAGAACCCATTTTCTGTCTGTCCCTGAACCAACACCCACCTGCACTTCACTTTCTCTGCAAAAAAGAAAGAAAAAAAAAATCCAAAGTCCATTTGAACTCCAGACTGCCAGAACCCTGCATTATGCAACAGTTTTGCATTCATCGGCAGCCAAATTCAGCCTTTCAGATCTCATACCTGCATCCATCTGAAACCTGCAGTTTCTAAAGCCTCTGAATGAGGCTGGAACTAAAAAGAGAAAAGGTGTGTTGGGAGGGAGGGGGAGTTTGGAGCGATTTGTTCCAATTTGGCCTCCAGTAGGAATGGAGCTTAATAAGGCCTGTGCTTTGTGCAGATGTCTGTACGTGAAGTGCACTTTAACAAGGGCTGTTTTTTTAAACTATTATTATTAGTATTGCCCACCTTCGAAGGCGAAGGCAACTGACTATCGTTTGGAGTGAACCCAATTCAAGATGTTTGCCACAGTAAAGCAACCTTAGCAAACACACAAATAACTCAATCAGTTTAACAGATATTAAACTCAAATTTGGTGGCAGAAACTCAGACTGATGCTCAATTTATACTTTAAGCATAAACTGATTGAGCAAGATCTGTGTTTAAAACTTTGCCCTTAACACTTGCAATCAAGTATGTCTCTCTGTTAACAAAATATCTCATGAACTATTGGATGAATTTTACTGAAACTTTCAGAAAATAATCAATGGATGTACATTTACAATTGATTCATTTTGAGAGTCAACTCATTTCAAGATGGCCACCACAGCCAACTGAGTTTAGAGAAACACAAAATGGCTATAACTCAACCAATTTTACAGATATTGATTTAAAAGCTCTTGTGGTTGTAGCTGAACATTGTCTGCAACACATACTCTGAGCACAATGCATTGCGTGACATTTTTGCTTTTTGTTACCTGTTAGAGTCAAGCCTATTTTAGCAAAATATCTAATGAGTCATTGGACAAATTTCAATGAAAATTTCAAAAAGTAATTACTGTATAAACATCTACAAGTAACTTTTGAAGTCGGACCATGTGATGTATCACATGACATCATAAATATTTTTTTTTTGTGTGTGTTCTTTTCTCAACAAACATTTATCTTACTTTAAAACTTTGGAGTGAAAGGCAGCGGGCAATATGCGTCCCTTCATGGGAAGACAGGCCTTTAATTTGTTGCCATTTTAAGGAGAAATGTGCAGGCTAGAGACTGTCATTGTCAAACTACACATTGAACAAATCTGTAATGACAAAGAGGTGGAAATAAAACTCTAAAAAGCTGAGTTATTCCAAACTAGCAATCTATTATTGATAAAACACAATTCAGATCAGCCAGAACTCTCTTCTTTAAGAAACTCACAGTTCCACACTCTGTGGAAACCCCATCTCCGCTCGATGTCTGCTGGGCGCCGGGAAAACTGTGTGGCTCATTATCCTTCATTAGGGCTTTTTTGGCTGAATCAGTGTGGAGGCAGCTTTGGGCTGTATAATGAGTGTGCCTGAAATCACAGTTACAAGCCTTACAGAGCAGGTGCTGCTCGAACACAAACCACACTATTATCTGCATCTCCGCCAGGACTGCAGAGTACGGACTTGCACACAGACATATCCATGCCATCTCGTGCAAGTCTCTGCACGAGAACACAAGAGAGGGAAAAGAAAAGGGAAAGAAACGGCAGCACATTGTGTGCACATGAACTGAAACAAAAAGGCAAAGCATGCTGGTGCCAAGCTGATGATACTGAATGTATTCTTCTAGCACTACTCTTTTCTGTCATGAATTAAAAGCCTGGGTTTTCTAGGAATGCCAGAGTTTTAGAGTAAGATCATCTTATGCTGAAAACTATGACTTGTAGCCCCTATGATCAAATCGTGAAAATAACGACATGCACAGTCTCATGAGTATGGGTTGTGAATGACTCTCAGTGACTACCACACCAAATTTTAGATCAATATTTGTAAAATTAACTGAGTTATAGACATTTTTGTGTTTTATGAGGTCAGTTGGCAGATATCTTGAATTAGGTTGACTACAAATATTAATCAGTTCATATATACACCCTATAGTTACTTTCTGCAAGTTTCATTAAAATTCCTCCCGTGGTTTATGAGACCCACAAACACTTTTGCCTTTTTGGCAGCAGATAACAAAAAAAGATATGAAATGTTTTTATTTATAGACAAATTATCTATCTCTTCCCTACATTAGACAGAGGTTTGTCTTGATGTCCTTGTTTTCTTCTGCATTTGGATCGTTCTGTAGGGTCAATCAAGCCGATTTGCCTTTTATGCCTCTAATTTCAGTTTATGTTTGCAGTGAGGTTTGCAAATGGATGAAAGGCAGTTCTTTATCTGTTTCGCTCATTCTGTTTATCTCACTCCGCTGACATCAACAGGCAAGCCAGCTTTTGTCTCACCTCCAAATGCACACTTTGACAGACCGGCGGGAACTAAAATTCCTATCAGGCATCGTCACACCTTTAACATCAGAGCTTCAGATCCATTAACTTTCTTGTTTTTTTGTTTTTTTTATGTTATCAGTAAATTGTTTACATGCTGTGGACTAATGTCCTGTTGTGCTCATAATTGTTGTCATCCGGCTCATATCTGTTTGAACAGCTATTTGGAATCATGTTCAGATTAGGTTTGAACAGACGTTGTTCATTTGGATGAAAAACAACAGCTACAGTGTTTGAACTAGGAGCAGTTTAACTGGCCAACATAAAATTTACCCAAATATCCATCATCAACTGCACCTCACTTCCAGCCATCTACATTTAGAAGTTCAAGTATTGTTTTGAAGCAGTGTACTGAGCTGAAGTAAGGTTTAGCTTGTGTATCTTTTAAAAAAGTTCTGCAGAAGATATGTATTTCTATTTGTTGAGCCAAAAAAATGCTGTATTTAAATCAAACTAGAAATAGGCTTTAAATTATTTACCATCATAATACTGAGGGGGTTTGCACAATTTCCATCTACACCAATGTACTGCTTCCAAAAGTCACAGCTCATAGTCAAACTATTATATATTTTATAGGGTGCAATAGCACAATTATTAATCAATTATCTGATGACACACAATATAAATTTTATGATTGTTGATCAATAATTACTATTGATAGCCATACCTGGTACCTACTGGGTACTTACAGGATGCCTACCTGATACTTACAGAGTTTGTACCACTTCTTACTGGTGCATACCTGGTATGTACTTAGTATTTACTAGGTAGTACCCTGATACTTACCTTGGTATTTATAGGTGAGTATCTGATGTATACTTTGTGGGTACCAGGTACTTACCCAAGTAAGATTGGCATAGTTATCAAGTAAAACTCTGCCATGACTTGTGTCAAATCAGTCACAGTTAATTTAATCAAAAATGATTTTTGTGGTTTAGATCTTACCTGAAGGTTGTAATGTTAAACATCTAGACATGGACGCTAAAGACTTAAAATCCAAACCTAAAATGAGGATTCACGGGAATGACAACAGTGCTATTTCTGGTCTCTATGAATTATTAACAAAGTTTCTCTGGAAAATGTCGTGTTGGCCTGCATTAAGTTGTTGAACACAATTTTATTTCACTGCCTCTTATGTTGGCAACTTATTTGAACAAAAATAACCAAGAATTTCCTGCAGTGAGCCTGCCAGTGTTATATTTTTCAAACTAAACAGTGTGAGATGTCTTGTAAGGTGTATTGACAATGATTAAGAAGGTGTTGCGATAGTCCTGCTGTTAGTTTCGTTGCTCATAAGGAAAATTTATAATTCAGTTGATACTCTGAATATTGCGTTCCACTCCATTTTCCCGCAGACTGTTTCCAACACAGCTAAATGCCATCCAGCTTTATCACTGTGCAGAAAACCAGTTCATTGCAATACCTCCCCTCTCCTTGTTGGCTTAAAGCTTACACGCTGATGCTGAGACTTTCTGGACTTCTGAAGAAGGCTTGTGCTGAGAGATGTTCAGTAGCTCAGCCATCTAAGCGCTACAAATGACCCACAATATGCCAGAGTGCCCGCAGGGGAAATAAAGCTTCCAGACATGAGACTCCATCATCACTGCATTCAAGTGAGGGAAGTACAGGGGCAGAGAGCATTTAACCATGCTTGCTTGACTGGCCTCCTGCGTCTTGTTAAAAGCCAATGGCCACTTATGACAGGAAGGATAACTTGGATGATGAAATGTAATGGGCCAAGAGGAAATGAGCCTGGCTGGGGAGATCTGGGAAGTGGGAAGGAAGACGATACAGGAGCAGATGGGACATCTCAATGAATAGGTCCCACAAGGAAAACATTTTAATCACACGCACACACACATACACACACACAGCTAATGGAGATGGTTAACTGTATTGGTGGGGCCCACTATACTTGCCAAAGCATTTAACAATGTATTTGAGAGGTAAAAGGATAGTCTGGATATTTTGAATTAGTTATGTTGGACGATTAAGCCAGTATGTCACCGAGCTGCAACTGTTTGAGACTATTTGGTGACAGAAAATTGCAAAAAATTTAATTTCACTATTATTTTAACAAAAATATTATTAAAAACTCCTTCTGGTAGAGCCCCCAGGCTGCACTGGAAGTTCCACAGCTCATTGCTGCTGCCACTATTTGTGCTTGGAAATAACCACAGAGTTCTGTATAAATACCAGTGAAATGCAAAACTGATGATAGTGTTTAAAAGTTTGGAAAATAGCCTTCATGTGAAAAAGCTCTGAAACTGTGGCGCTGATTAAAATTGCTTGGACTAGCCATTAGCTCATCTGTTCTGTCTGATTCAAACTCTATTTTTCCAAACTGAGGCCATTGAAAGAGCTATCTGCAACACTTAAAATACTGAACACTTATAACTTTAACACAGAAACCTTCTTAAATGAGGCTGAATCCCTATAAGAGTCAGTCAAATGTTTGGTACCTTAGAGACACCTGATCGGTTCGTTCTGCTACAAAGTCACCCCTGAATCCGCGTGTATGTTTGAGGGAATCCAATGCAGAGTCCAGACCGCCGTGTACTACGTTAAGGTGAGAGTTCACTTCAGGCAGAAGTGGTTCCCATCGAGTTCCAGACGGGTTCCACGCAGTCAGATTGTCAGCGAACACATGTTGGCCGAACCTTGTTTTTCACGCCCCTGCTGGGAGAAGGTCAGCTCCTTGCTGTTGCAGACAGCTCTGCAACCTGCTCTGGAAACAGTCCTACACTTTTTAACATTCTTGAAAGCTTCCATTTGGACAGAATGATTTACTACTTAAGCCATGCTGGCTGATAACATTATTACCAGTAAATCCCTTTCTTGTATCATCCAGATAAAACACAGTTTTTGTAGTGATTTATGGACAGTCTGAAGGCAGAAATAGAGAGAAACAAGAACCCTAAGTCAAAAACATCTACAGAACTGTATTTCTGAACACATAATCACAAACATATTGCATCTAGTAAAGTACTACCTGGTGCCATCATTCATCCTGCAGGGGGACTTCTGTTGTGGCTTTAGAATTACATTTGTGAGATTGGAAACGTCTTTCAGCGTCACATCTTGCCTTCAGCTTTACCTGACTTTACCTCGCAGGAAGAGACAAGACAACCTTATCACTGCATTTCTTCGGTTTATTGCTTTCAGGATGTTCAAAAGAAGAGACACTATTTTCTTGACTTATTTTGAAATGGGATTTAGGTAACTTAAACTGAAGCCATTTGGGATTTGTGGCTTATTGAATCTTCACCATTGTAGGAATAAAATCAGTCAGACAGAAAACGTGGCCCAGCCCTTTTGTATAAAAAGCCTGCCTTAAATCACACGTGAAAATCTCAGCTGCACTTATCAGAGACATTTAAAAGCAACTTCCGAACACAGTAAACCATTAGAGATTGAAATCAAACATTGCATGTCATGTTTGAAAGTACATGCAAGATTTCTCTTATTGCTCAAATGCAAAATGTGCTGGATCCGTTCTGAAATGGCTTAATGGCAAAAGCAACACAAACAGTCTAAAGAACAAACATAAATGTGGCCAATCAAAAAAAGTGAAGATTACTCTTTAAAAATGACTCATATATTTGTGACTGAAATGAACTACAAAAGCAATGTGTTTAGCAGCAGCATTTAATGTAACCTAATTATACTTTTGAGTCACTTTAAAAACCTGCAGCATCATTTCTTTATATATTTTTTACATTTACAAACTATAGAACATTGCAACGACACATGCTCTTATTGACTGTAGTTTTGGGCATCACAGGAAGAATGTTTATTGAAGTTGCAGAGTCCATGTTTAAATGCTGCCTTCTCAAAATGTCGAAAAGCTTTCAGTGTTGGGTAGCAAAATGTTTTATTGTAATTCATTAAAATTTCAAGAGTACTTGACATAAAACAACCTGTGGACTTTCACACAACACGTTGTTGCTTGTTAATACTTGACCTATGAATAAAATGAAAAAAAAAACAATTTATGTGTATGTAGTGGTATAGAAGTATAGTAATTCCACAAATAGTTTCCAGGTGAGGAGTTCCGGTTCTGAGGGTGGGCGTGGTGTATATAAGGGAGCTGAACGCTCATTCAGGATGTGTCGTCTTTGTTTTCCCACTGTGTGGTTCGCGTCCGGTGGACTCTGGCAGCGGAAAGCAACAAATCGCTGGCTGGTGGTAAAAACGCCTCAGCGCTACCCTCCTCTTCCTCGGTCTGCGAGTGTGTGTGTGTGCGCGTGTTTGTGGATCGGCAGTCCCCACAGTTGGACCATTGCTGCTCTGTCGGTGTGCGTTTCCCGGATTTGTGCTGATTTGCTCTGCTTTTATCTACGTTCATCTCCCGGATTTTGTACGCCACTGTTTTTGAGGTTGGACTGTGGTGGTGTATCCGCCTGCATTGAAGCGTTTGGGGCGTGGCAGCGGCGCCCATCTCATCTCCCGCTGTGGCGTGACAAGAGGGCCACACCGGGTCCTGATGTTTTAATTTGTTTTGTCTGATTTCTATTTCTTATTTTGTTCACAGCCCCTTGTTTTTCTTTATTTAGCCCGGGCTGATATTCTCGTTTTTATTTAACTGTTTGTGTTTTGTTTCTGTTTGCAGCTCCTGAGGTCCGGTGTTGGTGTTGGTGTGGTGACGGCGTCTCCCCCGTTTGCGTGCTGTGATTCTTGAGTTTGGGTTGTCTCACTGTGTCTGGTGTTAATGGGTTGTTTTGGTTTGCGGTGCTTGGTGGATGTCGTCCCATAGCGCCCCCTCCGGCCGGTAACCTCAGCTGCTGCAGTTTTTTTACTTTCTTTTATTTATTTTGATTCGGTGTCCTTCTTAAAAGGACTAATTCGTTTTAAAATGAACATTTTTTAGGAGAATTTAATAAAACTTCTTTTATAATTGTGAACTGCCTCAGATGTTTTAAATCTTCGCACAACTGAACCTGTGTGCCTCAGACAGGAGGTAATATTCTCTGGGTGAAATTCCCAGAGTGGCGTTGTTGAGCAACCTATTGGAACTAAAATCCAAACTTCCGTCTAGTGACGCCACATTTTTGGCGTTGTTGGAAGGATTGTGCTTTTTTTATGAACAACTGAGACCAGTATTTGTTTTTTTTTAATGTTTGTGTTTTGTGTATTTTTTTTCTTACTCTTCTTATTTTTTATGCAGATTGGCGACAGAGCAGCAGTGGTTCCATGTAGAGCTTCAAAAGTGGTGGGTGAGGTTTTAATAGTTTAGCTTTAGGTTGTTTTTTTTCATTTTGCATGGCAGTAATAAGAAGCAGCATAAGCTTGCGATAATGGAAGAAGAAATTCAGGAGCTTAGGGACCTGGTAGCAAGCTTAAGAGCTGACAACGAGCAGCTGCGACAGGTTAGCTTAAGTGCCCAGCCGTCCACTTCTTCGGCATCGGCTAATGCCCCTCCTATGCCCAGTCTCGCTGTAACAGAGAAACTGATTTTTGTACCCAGGGATAGGAAATGCCCCATCTTTAGAGGAAGGACGGGCATAGGATTGAGTGAGTGGATGGAGGAAGCCAAGGTGTGTATGAGAGCGCGACATTTATCTGTGGCTGACCAAGCATTTTTTTTGTTCGATCACTTGGATGGAGAGGCTAGGAATGAAATCAGGTATCGCTCCAGTGCAGAGAGGGAGGACCCGTCTAAAATATTTGCCATTTTACAAGAATTATATGGTTGTTCAGAGTCATATGTTGCTCTGCAAGAGGCCTTCTTTTCCCGGAGACAACAAGAGGGAGAGAGTCTTCAGGAGTTCTCCCTCGCATTAATGGATCTTATGGAGAAGGTAAAGCAACGCGCACCGGCTGGTATGTTGAATCCTGAGACGCTGCTAAGAGATCAGTTTGTTGAGCAGGTGTTGGATGGTTCCCTGCGTCGTGAGCTGAAGCAGCTGGTACGCGCGGGACCGGACAGCACCCTGCTTGATGTTAGGACTGCAGCAATCCGGTGGGAACGCGAAGGGGTACCTCATCCTGTGAGAAGCCGTAGCCAGTCGGTTCCTTCAGTTTATGGTGTCCAGTATGGGGTTCATGGCGGCCCGCAGGTAGCTTCTTTGACATCAGCAACAGAAATGAGTCAGATAAGAGAAATGCTAAAGCACCAGCAAGAGCAGCTTCAGCAGCTTAGTGAGAGCATCTCTCAGTTGCAGAATTTGCATCGCCCTAACCG
>NC_051438.1:11256704-11277923 GCF_001649575.2 Kryptolebias marmoratus
AATAAAACTTCTTTTATAATTGTGAACTGCCTCAGATGTTTTAAATCTTCGCACAACTGAACCTGTGTGCCTCAGACAGGAGGTAATATTCTCTGGGTGAAATTCCCAGAGTGGTGTTGTTGAGCAACCTATTGGAACTAAAATCCCATAAAATCCAAACTTCCGTCTAGTGACGCCACATGTGTGTGTGTGTGTGTGTGTGTGTATATATATATATATATATATATATATATATATATATAGTTGAGAAAACCAAGTTTCAAATCTTTTTGGCAATACCAAAATTTGTTTATATTTCATCATTGACTAAGCCTAACCTCATTTTTTAGCAATCAAAGTATGAAGGTTTGATTATATTTTACAGTTTGAACTGCATTACCATTTAGCATTTATATGAGCTTTAAATGTTTGCACCTTTGTGAGATCCATTTGAATAAAACACGTTATAAAGCTGTAATGAGTTTAACAGAATATATATATATATATATATATATATATATATATATATATATATATATATATATATATATATATATATATATAATTTTCCAAACAAGAAACATCCTAACATGTTTTTACAGTTGTCTTTCAATAACATGAGATTAGAAAACATCATGTAATCTAAAATAAAACAAGGCATTGGCACAAAAATTGTGGAAAAAAAAAACAAAAAACAGTAATAACAATTTTCCTGTGCCATCAATGTCTTTTCAAATATATTAATATTACTGATTAATTTCTTCTGTTTGAATATTGCTAGTAATACTACTGTAAATAAAGGAAGCATTCCTTAAAGGACTTCATACTGCCTTTCATTCCACAGTTTTAACAAAGATCTTGTGTGACCTGTTAGCGCTCAGAGTATGTGTTAATTGTGGCTCTCAGCTGCTACCACACCAAATATTAGCTCAACATCTGTAAGACTGACTGAGTTGTAGCCTTTTATGTCTTTGCCAAAGTAAATTAGGTGTGGCACCATCTTGAATTGGGTTGAATTTAAAAGTTAATTAGCTGCAGATGTACACCTAATGATTACTTTCTGAGTATTTCATTACCATCATCCACTACTTGTGGAGATATTCGGCTAACAGACAGATGAACACATGCACGGACACACCGTGATTGCCCGCCTTTTGTGGCGACAGATGGCGAAGAGATCAGTGATTCTGTTTTCAGTGACGGTAGTAAAGTCATCCTGAATAAAAAGAGCATATGTGTCAGAATGCTTTCCCCCTCTAATTAAAACACATTAATCCAGATCATTAATTAGGATCGTGTGTAATTGGAGAGCTAATAGCAGGTATTCATATATGACTCAGACAGGTGCTTCATAATGACTCAGCAATTATCACGATTCATGCATTAGGTGTTAAGGTTTATTTTTGGTCTTTTAAAGGAGGCTGTGTGTTGAACCGGTGCCTCCAGCTCTGGTACTTGTTGCTGTGACACATTCTGCTCTTAACCCTCATGAGAGTTTCTGTCTTCTTTCTGTCCAAGCAGAGTGCTCAGGGACTCATAATCTGTGTTCAGCTGTCAAAACGAGTTATCCAACCAGCTGAAAGAAAGAAAGAAAGAAAGAAAAGAGAAAAAAAACATGTGCTTTTGAGTGTGTTGTGCACTTCCTGTGCTCTGTATTTCCTTCGCTGTGTGTTTGAAAAGTCAGGGCAAATAAAAAAAAAAGAAATGCTTGCAGCCAGTAGTGCCTTCGCATGGGCACAACTGTAATTTCAAGCCTCTCAGAGAGTCGTCGTGTGGCACATTGACTGAGCAGAGATAACTGGCCGAGGCGAGCGCTCACACATCCCCGTTTTAGTCTATCTGCCTCTTCCAGCTCCGCTGCTCCCGTTCTGTGTGTGCGCGTTGCGTTTGCATGTTCAGAGACAACAAAACAGAGGCGAACATAAGAAGGGGAGCTTATGGCTGTGAGTGTTTTATGCATCGCTCATGATGACATATCTCGCCCCACTATGGGATACCTGCTGTCACATCTTTGGCTGAGTGTGCCCACATGTATCTGCCCGACTCAGAGCAGAGCCAGCTAAGCCAGGTGTCCCTGCTCCCAAAGATAAACCCCCTAAAGCTTGAATGACAAGCTGAGCACCTTGAGACCACACACGCACGCACACACACCCGCACACACACCCGTACACTTTGTTTAACTTTTTTATCGTCTATGATTCTCTCTGGGCTAAGAACGGTCACTTTTGCTTCCCTTAATGCAGCAGAAACACAGATGTCATTGTGTCACATGCAGCTTTTCTCCATATTTATGCTTAACAGCTGGTGTGTGTGCGTGTGTGTTTTCCAATCATCCAAAAAAACAGAATAATGTGAATGCTAATAGGAGCTTCAGAGAGTTTTCTTCTGCAGCCCACTGAGGACTTAAGATTGATAGAAAAAGTGAAAAGGAAGGAAGCAGTGCTCAGAGCTGAGAAAAATCACAGTTGATAGACTGTGAGAGATAGCTGTGAGAAATGGCTGAAAAAGACTGCCAGGTTTACATGCTATCAAGGGAGACTTCAGAACCTGTTAGGAGGATCTGAACCTCCAGATGAATCCAAACATTTACAGTGAATATATTTACTATTATGCACTTGTACATGTCATTAAAAGCTAAGTATTAAACTGAGATCATCTTGAGAAGCGATGAAGTTATTGAGACAAGATCATGTGAGATGTAGTGATACATGTCTGTGCTTGGAGTATCTGTTGAGGATGACCCTCAGCTACTACCACAGGAAACTTTTGGTCATCACCTGTAAAACTAATGAGTTATTGTCATTTTTGTGTTGGCTGAGGTCGATTAGATGTGGCGGTCGTCTTGAATTGGGTTGACTCCAAAGGTTTATCAGTTATGGATGTACACCCGATATACTCTCCAAGAGTTAAGGGGGTGACTCTTAGCTACCACCAAACCAAATTTTAGTGTAATATATGTAAGGCTGACAGTACAGTTATTTTTGTGTTTCCAAATGTCAGTTGGCTGTGGCAGCCATCTTGAATTGGGTTGACTCCAAACGTTAATCAGTTGTAGATGTTGTGGAAATGTTTATCACCATTTTATATTTAGCCACCATTTTAAAAGCTTTAACAAGGAGTTGTTTAGTTTATCTGGAAAGAGAGAGATAGTTGGTGAACACCCTGGAATGTGAGCAACGGATGTGCCAGCAAGGAAGGGGGAAGGAGAGACCTTTGACCTCCAGAGAAGGAAGGCAGTGACCCACCATCTGGAGGAGGAGGAGACCAAGTTGTTAAAACCAGAGACAATCCTGGGGAGATGGCTTGACTAGTTTTCAAGATGATCTGTGTCTCATTCCCATTGATTGTCTCCCAGATGCATCTGGTTTTATTATTGTATGAATGTCGACTAATGGTGTTTGAATAAATGTGTTAAACTTTAAGGTAACGTCTCCAGGTCTTTCCCAACAACCAACTCGGGGAGTTAAAGGTAGTATATTATCTCGACAATGTACATCCAGTCATTACTTTCTGAGTTTCATTAAAACTTGTCCAGTGGTTTATGAGATATTTTGCTAACAGACAAACAAAAATGACTCCAACAATTAATGTCAAAGTTCTGAACGCAGATCTTGCCCAATCAGTTAACTCTCAGAGTATAAGTTGGGAGTGATGCTCAGTTACTACCACACCACATTTAAGCTCAATGTCTGCAAAACTGGCTGACTTATAGCCGTTCTTGTGTTTCCTGATGCTGATTTGTTTTGGCAGCCATCTTGAATGATGGTTTCTGAGAGTTTCATTAAAATTTGTCCACTGGTCGATGGGATATTTTGCTAACAAACAGACAAATTAAAGCAAGGAAAAACATTTTAATAACTTTTCTTTCTGCTGTTATGTGAATATGCATGGCAACATTTCAACTAGTAAATAGACTAAATATGTTTGTATTCAGGAAAAAAGGACTTAGATTCCTAAACATTCCTCATGCTGAGGCAGAGTGTGCACAGCTAAGTCCTTGGCACCTGTGCGTGCACAATTTGAATACCTGAATAATATGTTCCAGGAAACCACTAAAAATATATGTACATATTTCTGGGCCCTCTTCTACGGGTTCCAGCTAGGGTGCATTTTGCTAAATGATACCTGCGTTTCACTATAGTCACAGCGCATGTTTGATTTACCCCAAATTGAGGTAGAAAATAAAAACACTCGGCTCCGAGAAAGCCGAAGCAAACAGCGGTTGGTTGATGAGATCGGGACAGAACTCCGTAGGAGTCACGAAACTCCAGACAAGAGAAAACGCCCGGCTTGCAGAGAACAACAAAACTCCTCGAATCTCGACGGCACTTGAGCTACACAGATCATGGCTCAATCATGGAGTCCCGCTGTGATGAAGTCGTCATTCAAGTGAGCCTAAAAATGTCTGAAATGAGTGTTATTAGAACAAACGCGTGCTCCTCTGACATCCTCATCGGTGGTTTCACATCAATTCACACCTCCATTAACGCATTCATGTGGGTCTGATGGTCTTATTACTTGAGTCCTGTGTGTTTGTGTTCAACAAATCCCACCAGATAATGATCAGCAGATTACTCACAGTGTTTTAAAAAAAAAAAGACAATCAACCAGCCAGTTTGGGTATTATTGTTCCCGATCCTTCCTAATGATCAATTCATGAAATGCTTTTGTCCTGATGCTGTGTGAATGCTGATTATCACTCACTCCATTGTTTTCTCTTATTTTTTGTTTGTTTGTTTTCTGCATTTTTTTTTTTTTTTTTTTTTTGCAGTCAAACTACTTCTATAGAGTTTGGCCAGTCGTTTATTAAAACGTTCGATTCATTTGGGCGATAGGTGCTATGACTTCTGGCTTCTGTAACTTTTATACTTTTCAAAAAAAAAAAATTGTTTACAAATACTTTCCCCAGGGAAATAATTTGAGATCTCTTCAGTTCCTTTTTTTTTGCAATCCGATGCTACTTTTTTTTTTTTACCTAGTAGTTTGCTACTTTTAGCTACCATTCTGCTTTTAGCATCTAGCTAGCCTTTTGCTATTTTTAGCCTCTTGCTAGCCTTTTGATGCTTTTAGCTAGCATTCTGCTGCAAGAACTTTAGCTACCCTATTGCTACGTTAGATTTTAGCTAAGCTTTTGCTACTTTTAACCTGAATTTTTCTACTGTAATGTAGCCTTTTGCTATTTTTAACTTATAGCTAGATTTTTGCTAAATTTTGCTTTTAGTTAGTCTTTTGCAACTTTTAGCTTTCAGCTCATATTTTGCTATTCTTAGTTGGAGTTCTGCTTCTTTTAGCTTTGACAACTCAGTTTCAATCTTGTCAGCAAATTAAAGCAAAGTCAGCATTCACCATTCACACATTTTCTGTGAAAATGCAAATACTTAAGTTTAAACTTTGTAACCACAGCTAAATGTAGATGTCTATTTAATATCTGAGGCGCCATCTACTTTGAATTTTTTTTTAATATCTGCTGTGTTTGCGTTTCTTATTCATACACACAAACATTAAAACTTTTTAAATTTGTTGTTTTTTTGTGCATCCGTGTGAACTCAAAACAAAGCAGCTTTTCTCACACATACCCATGGGCATTTCAGTTTTTTTGTTGGAGCAGTGCAAATGGAGAAAAAAATACAAACGGAGAAAAAGCCCGTTTTGGAGAAGTGCAGTTTAGGCTTTAAGTTAAAGGATGCATATTAGTATCCATGCAATCATTATGAGAAAATGAAGGCCGGAGAAAAGAATGCAACATTTTCACTAGGTGTGAGTGAGAGTGTGAATGGTTTTGTTTCATTTGTCTCAATGTGGCCCTGTAATGGACTTGCAACCTGTCCAGGGTGTCCCACTGCCTCTCGCACAGTGACGGCTGGAGATAGACACCAAGACCGGAATGGAGAAACGGATAAAGAACGTGGATGGATGGTTTGTTCCATCAACATGTGAATGAGCCAACATGGCCACGGAGACGAAGCAACGTGGGAGACCATACGAGGAAGCAGTGGTGACCAACGCCACGGGGTCAAGCATGGATTCACACCCTGTAGGATGTTCCAAAGAAAACACTGCTAATCTGACCAGAGTAGGTCATGTCAAATATGTGCACACAGTCTCAAGCAAGTCACACACACACACACACACACACACACAGCAGAAGCCCACACAGAGCTTACTCATAGATTTGGCAAAGGTACACGGGCTGCTCAAAGCATTGGCAAAACGGCATGTTCAGGCGTGAAAAGATGGGGGAAGCGTTGCGGAGGGGGAGGGGAATTTATCAAAGGATCATTTAGAAACATCTGGGCTCATAATCAGTAACCCCCCCCTCTAATTAACTTCCCCTGCATCCTCATTTCTGCCCTCCATCCTGTCCTTTTCCAGCTTGTGTCTCTCCTTCCAACAGCAAATCTCTCCTCTGCTCCTCGTTTCGTCACCGTCCTCCTACAAGCGCTCTTTTCATCACACCAGCAGGCACATTTTTCCCAGTTTGTCTTTAATGGAGGCAAATGCAAAAAGCACATGCGCACGCATACACAAACATGGAGAAAATAATAATAACAATAATAAATTAATAATAAAGAGCACAACAAGAAGACACAGATAGACTCACACACGTACACACACACATGGTTTGATGCAAGGTTGGTTTCTAATGCCATCGTCATGGTAACACTCCCTCGCTCCTTTGTTTGCACAGACGAACAGAGCGCATATCCCAGGAATCTGTGAGGATTCTTATGTAACTACACAACCCCACGCACAAATAAAGAGACCCACAGACAGACAGACAGATAGATGGATGGGAGTGAGTCAGTGCTACACCACATATTGAGAGCATCTGTCATCAACGTTATACCTTTCACTATGACAAGAACAGCATGTACTGCTGTGTTACTTCAGGCTCATTATAAGACACATTCTGGCGCACGCACACACACACATCAGACCGTTCTTCAGTGCTTTGGTACAGAGCAGGAGGTGGAAATAGCTGTTCAACTAGTTATGGCAACACCACTCATGTATCAGCATACTAATTACTTTGTTTCCACCACGAGGGCGCTTGGCAGAGAAGTGGCAGCGGGTAAGAGGGGGTGAGGAGAACTGGACAAATGAGAATGGGGTCAACGGAGGCATCTCTATAGATAGAATTTCTCGTGGCTGAGCAACACGGGAGGAAATAATGTCAGAAACAGAGGGGAAGTTAGGGTAGAAGGATGGGAGGGCTTTTTTTATTGTTGGAGATTGAAGTATAGAGGGATGAGCAAAGGGCAAGTGTGAAACCACACGCCATCCTGTATCCGAAAGAGAAGGCAATGGAGTGTTGCAGGATGCTACACCTTACCTCCACTGCTTCTGTTTTAACAAGCATGGACTGTCTGTTGTTTGTTTCTGTCACTGTTGGCACAATAGAGGATTACTATTGGTGTGTACCAGAGCTTATTAGACCAAATACAAAAAGTATACATCACAAATATAAAGAAAGATTAAAACTAATAGTTCAGGTTTTGAAGTAGTGTTCTATGGAAATGTTAAGAAGAATTATTACCTTACATGTTGTACTCTTTTAAAGATTTCCGTTTAGAGAAACAGCTATTATGACTGAATTGGAGTGCTAACGGATAGTCGAAGCACGGCTCAAACTAAAGTGGATTGCTTCCATCCTAAAAGAACTCCAGTCTCAAACATTTTATAGCTGTTCATGCAAATGCTATATTTTTAACCTTCACATTGCCATCAGTTTCACGTAACACCGTTATTCCAGGAAAAATATTCTGATCTTTCGACCAGGAGTTCCCTTTTTAGTGAGCTGCTGCTGCTGTTTGTGCTTGTGATTAACCACAGAATTCCGTGTCAATTACTATGTAATGCAAAATTGGTGGTGATGTAAAAGTTTATTCAAAAGTTCACTTAAACTACTTTGAACCTTTTGGGATTGGAGCATTTTAGGACAACAGTAATCTGCTTTGACTTTGGTCAGACTCGCCATCTAGCCCGTCAGTCCAGTCAAACTGAGGTCGTTTAAAGAGACTGTACATGCAGCTACAACAGGACAGGATTTTATCGTTCATTACCTTTCACTGAACAACACAACCTGAACTATCTATTTAAGGGAAAAAAAAGTTTGAATTTCTTCTTTTTTGTTATTAATTGTTACATTTTAGGCCCAATGGCATGAGGATGGATGCAAAATTTAGCAACGCTGCCTTTTTTTTCTTTTTTATTCCAAATTCTCCAGGTTTGAATACTATCAAAAGTTCATATTTACCTCAAAGAGGCAGCTGTTCACTTGTTGTCAGACCAACTCTGCACAGGTCAGCCAAGTTACAGGGCCAAGAGCTTGAACGCATACGACTGCAGCTGCCAGACAGTCAGCACATGGGAACGTCAGCCTGAGCTGCTTGTATTTTCCCCTTATAATCTCTTTTTTTTTCTTTTTACTAACTAATAATGATAAATTACTTTGAAAACTACACAGAAACAACATGTTTTTTCTTTAATACTCAGCAGGAATCAAAAACACGTATTGTGACAACTCAGAACTTCATAAAACAATGAAGATGTTGCATTTGAAGCAATGCAGTTGAAACAACATAAACACAGTACCTTAAAACACAAGGAACATAATTAAAACATGATACTGGTTGTTGTGCATCTGGCTATTGTTAAAAGTGCAGTGGTTGAAAAAAAAACCTTCCATCTGTTCACATATTCTACTAGAATATGGACAGATTAGCTCTGTGTTTATTCCATCACAGATGTGTGTTTTATGACTGCACAAAACATGTTTATTAATAATAAAGTTTATTAAAGTTCAGATTTTTTGAAGTGGGGTTCTGTGGAAAGATCATGAACAATTATTATCCTACCTGTTATAAATAGCTCCGAAAAAACATTAGTTCCGACAAGCTGACGAGCTAACAGTTAGTCTGAGCGAGGCCAAGACTATAATGGAACGAATTTAGTCACAAAAATGTTACAGCAAATGCTACTTTCTAAACATTTACACTTCATGAAATATTATGATATTCCTGCCGTAATTCCCACAGACTGCACAAGGTAGCTAGCTGCTGCTGTCGCTATTTACGCTTGCAAATAATAACCGAATTCTAAATAACCATGCAACATGAAATTGACTGCAATAAAAAGGGTTCATAAAACAATGTTTGCATGAACTTCTCTGAAATTCTTAAGGCTGAAGTTGTTTTAAGATGGCAGTAGTCCCTTTTGGTCTAGGCTTCGCTCAGACTAGCCACTTGCTCATGAACTCAGTCAGAGTTAAACTGAAGTCAATTAAAGATCGACTTCTGTCAATAACTATGTAATGCAAAATTTGTGATGTAAAAGCTTATTTAAGAATGACTTATAACAAGTAAGATAATAATTGAGTCGAGCCGAAAAGATCCACACCTAGACACTAAAGTAGGGCTTTAAGTCAGAAATTTTTGCCGCTTCTTATTCATTGAAGCAAGAAAAATGCATAACTGCGCACAGAGAAAACAGCTTTTTAAAGCCCAAATATTATTGTAGATTGGAAAAGAGTTAGCCTGATCTTTTATTTTATTCCATATAGCGATTGTTTGTAGTCTGTTTTCTGGTTCAACTTGCAGATAGGATGTAAACTAACAATCCGTTTAATCCTTTGTTGCAACCTGCCTCGAGGTTATCGGGTGAGGTGGTATGGTAATTGGTGGCCGGTGGCTCACGCACAATTGGCTCCTCAAGGTTACCATGTCTGAGAAAGCCTCCTGGAAGATCCAATCATCTCCGTAGCTCTGAGACAGGGTATGCCTGTTTGAGGCATCGCCCGTGGTGCATGAAATCTGACAGTCAGGGTCCGCTGATGCACCGACGCATTCACACACACACACACAAATACACACATGTGAATAAACATACTCTGAAGCTGGTAATTGGGCTCATGAAGTCAAAGCACACACAAAAAAAGAAATTCTCTCTTTCTGTCTTTGTGTTGTGAGTGTGTATTTGGGTTTTGTGGGCGTACGTGTGTGACTCAGTTCGAACGCCCGTTGACTTCCTGAAAAAACAGGCAATTTCCTGTGAAGCCATCCAAGTGTGACAGCTGGAGGTACCTAATGGGCAAGGCTTAGGAAACAGGGCATTACCACAATCCAGCAAACTCAATTGTATTAATCCTCGAGATTAACAGCTTTAATTCTCAACACATTTCCAGAGTAAAAAGCCTTATTTCCGTGCAGAAAATGGGAGCAGGACGTGAGATGGATATCCAAAAAAACTCAAGTAGTGTGGCAGACTTTCCTCTTTTCCTTTACTTTCGTAATGGTCACATTAACACACCTTCATGAGAAAATTTAAAGCATTTCTTGAAGCACTGCATATCGCTCGCCACCTTTCATGGCAGGGTTTAAGACTAAGATCATCTTAAGCTGAGAAGAAACTAAGTTGTAGTTGGTTTGGTCAAACCTTTTAAATGCAATATTGGCAGATTTCACAAGACATGCTAGTGCTCAGAGAATGTGCTGAGGATGACTCTCAGACCCTGATACACCAAATGTTAGCCTAGATTTGTAAAATTGACAGCCATATAGCAATTTCGGGGTTTGCTTGTGACAACTAGCTGTAGCAACCATCTTGAATTGGGTTGACTCCAAAAGTGGATCAAATCAGCCCAGTTTTGTGAGATTTTGTTTTGCTAACAAACAGAATTGATTATGAATAGTTAATGGTAAAAAAATAAACACAGATCTTGCACAGAGTATAAGTTAGGGATCAGTCTCAGCTACTAGCACACCAGATTTTAGCTCAGTAGCTTTAAAACTGGCTGAGTTAGAGCCATTTTGGTGTTTAATATGTTTACTTCTTCTTTGGTGGCCATCTTGAATGGGGTTGACACCAATAGTTAGTTACTTGTAGATGTCAACCCAACAATTATTTTCTTAAATTTCCTTGAAAGTTTGTCCAGTGGTTTATGGGATATAACTCTACAAACAAACACACCTGGGCAAAATCATTATTGTCTTTCGACCTTGGCGGTGGGCAATAAAAAGAGAAGAAGCACTGTCACAAATCTTTGACTTAAAAGGGTTTTTTTTATGCGCCTTCAAACCTCAGGTTTACCTGTCAGCAACTTCATGAGTGTGATTCTTGTTAATCACCTCCGCTATCAATCCTCTGCTGATGCTAAAGACCTACTGTCTTAACCTCCCTGCGCACTTTGCCCTCGAGACAGCTGAAAACTGTCAGTTTTAATCTCTTTCATTGCCAACGTCCTTCCATCTCACGCACGCACACACACACACACACACACACACACACACACATACCAACACACGGAGCTTTCAAATAAGGGATTTAGATTACAGTGAGCACTGCTATAGCTCTGTGATGATGAAGCGTGGGTACTCTGAGGGTGAGCCTTATTGGAATTCATATGATGTTTGTTGACTCCCTTCATATAAACAGGTGGCTGTGTGGAGATAAGCGCATATTCTGCCGACGATGACGCTCCTGAACACGCATGCACGCGCGCACGCAGTCATCCAATGTTGTGTCATGATTGTGTAGCGTTTTTTCTTTAATCCTAATGCAGTCAGAGAGACATTTATTAATCTATCTGTTTCAGAGGATGAGCGACAAAGCCTTTCAGGTGTATGAGCGGGGGATTCCTGAAAGGATATGGCGTTGTATCCACCCAACTCCGAGCTGTGACAACGTGGCAAAAGTCGCTTTGTTTTGCTGCCATTGCTGCAGAAAGGTGGATAATAAGAGACTCCGTGTTCCCTGTCTCCTGTACTTCCCTGGGTTTACTTTGTTACAATGACTCAATTTCACAGAGTCAGAAGTCATACGAGTGGCCTGGATGAGTCTGATAGATGAATGCGGTTTTGAAAAGAAAGTTTTGCGTTTCGGAAACACATGCAATCACACACAAACAGAAATCCTGGATCCAGCTCCTCTCTTCATGAGCCGCGGATCAAAATAAAACCAATCCACTGGTTATATTTGTGTGCTTGTGTGTCATCTGGAGAAAAGTGTGTGTGCGGCAAGACTTTGATCCGAATAAAAGTTTGGATGTCTCCTCAGCCTGCCTTTCATTTACCTTCATTTAGACACGCTAACCTTGTCACAACACATTTGTTTGTCTTTAAATTGATCCCTCCTTTCAGAAGTCCGGAAGCAGACAGAGCTGAAGTTCAAGTTCAAGTCTGGGAAGGAACATTTTAAACTTCCTATTAGACATTATTTACTTTTTTTTTCTCTTTTCACCGGTGCTGTCAGGTTTAGCTGCATGACTGAGTTCAAACCCTGAAATTCTTTCTGTGTTGTGGATGTTAGGAAGCATAGCTCCATCTGACTATTATAAAACGTGAAAGCAGAATTCCTCAAAGGACTGCATTTCTCTTATACAATCTTTCTTGTCGTTTTGATAAACCAGTTCAAATCATACTTCATTTGAATGGCACATCTCATGCATAGCAACAAAATGTGTTTTTTTTTAAAACAATGAGCTTTAAAATAATAATAATAAAAAAGGTTATTTTGAATTTTACGACAGCAACACATCTCAGAGGCAGCAAAAGACTAAAAATAAGAAAAAGCTTGAAGAGCATTTTGCAACTACTTAGGTTTATTGGCTACAGGGCAGTAAGAGAACTTGGTATAAAAAGGCACTTTAGAAAGGCTGGATCTATCAGAAGTAAAGATGGGCAGTACACCACTCTGCAAAAAACTGTCTACAAATAATGGAACAATTTCTCAATGGAAAATTAGGAAGACTATGAATTATCCATCATCTACAGTTCATAATATCATCAAAGGATTTCAAGAACCTGGAGAAATCTCTGAGCTCAAAGGGCAAAAGGCTGAAAGTAAATATAGATCCCCATGATCTTCAGGCCCTCAGGAGCCACTGCATTAAAAACAGGTCTGGTTCTTTTCTGGACATCACTGCATGGACTCAGGAACACTTCTACAAATCATTATCTGTAAACACGGTTCACTTTACCATCTACAAATGTTGATTAAAGTTCTGTCATGTAAAGCAGAAGCCAGATGGGAACAGTATTTAGAAACGCTGCTGTCTTCTCTGGACCAAAGCTCATTTAAAATGGACTGAGTGGAAAGTGGAAAACTCTTCTGTTCAGACTAATCAAAATTTAAAATACTTTTTGGAAGCCACAGACACTAAATCAAACCTACTAAAGAGGAGAAGGAGCATCCAGCCTGTTATCAGCACACAGTCAACAACAGCCTGCTTCTCTGATGGTATGGAGGTGCATTAGTGCTCCATCAATACAAGTTTTAGAACAATATATGCTCCCATCCAGACAACATCTTTTTCAGGGAAGGTTTTGCATATTTCAGCAAGATGATGTTAAATCACATCTTGCAGCCATTCCAGCAGCAGGGCTTCGTAGAAGAAGAGTCCAGGAGCTGAACTGACCTGCCTGCAGTCCGGACCTCTCACCAACTGAAAACATTTGACACATCCTGAAACAAAAACACCAGAACAGAAGACCCAGGATTGTTGAACATATACAATAATGGTACAATATTTCCTCCAAAACCTCCAGCAGCTGCTCTCCACAGGTCCTACATGTTTACAGGCTGTTGTTAAAGAAGAGGGGATATTTCACAGTGGAAAACATGACCCTGTCCTAACATTTTGTTGGCTAATTTCCCAACAATTTTCAGCTTAATATGTATAAGAAATCACTGAGTTGTTGCCATTTGTGCTTTGCTACGGTCAATTTGCTGTGGCAACCATATTGAATCAGGTTGATTCCCAAAGTTAATCAACTTTAGATGTACATCCTGTGATTACTTTCAGAGACTCTCAGTCAAATCTGTCCAGTAGTTTATGAGACATGTCAGTGCAACAAAGCTGGCTGGGCCTATTAATCACGTTTTAAGAAAAATATAAACACAATTTCTAATTTCTGAGATTACCTCAGGTTAAACCCTAATTATTTAATTGATTTCTGCCTTTTAAATGTTACAAAATAAAGCTTTGAAGGCCAAGACGGGGAGCTGTGCTAGTGTCTGAAACAAGATGGCACTTCAGTATGTTGGTCACCAGCAGATGTTTATACAATAACTTATAAATAACCAGGTTTGTGTTTATCAAATAACTCGCTGAGAAGCCTCTCTGACTCACTCAGCCCACTCACACAGCATTAATCCAGATAATATAGTAGAATACTAAAAGCCCCTCTTACTGTATAGATGTCACAAAGGACCACCGCAGGTCCAGAGGAGCATGAATAACATCGTCTGTTGGGTTTTATGGAACACGTAAATAAAACGCTTTTAGCGCTGTCATGATGATGAAGGAGGGGGCTGAACAACAAAACATGGCCATACACTATAGTTTTCAGAGATGTACCTCAAATATGACACTTTGATACAAGTAGATTTTTTTTTTTTAGTTTTGAGTGTCTGAGCAGAAAGGGCAATCCTTACAGTTTGTATTCATCCTGTCTTTTTTTTCTTTTTCTGTTAAATCGAAACTAATGTTTACCATTACGTTACCCTCTAAAGACACTGTTAAATGTTCTGCTCCAAACCAAGCGACAAAACATTCTCAGAATCATGACGACTAAATATTCATAATCAAATGAAATCTTTCCTCGAAGGAAAGCATTTTATCCACCGTTTTTAATGCCAAAGTTTTAAATAATAATCTCATGCGATCTGTTAGTGCCTAAAGTATGTGTTAACGATGACTATCAGCTAATATCGCATCGAATTTTAGCTCAATACATGTAAAACCGACTCAGTTAAAGCCATTTTTGTGTTTGATAAGACAGATTTACTGTGGCAGCCATATTGAATCAGGCTGACTGTAAAAGTTAATCAGTGATTAGTGCCTATGAGTTTTGTTAAAACTCTGTCTGTTGGTTTATAAGTTAGTCTGCTAACAGATGGACAAATGAGCACACACACCAGTCACACACAGGCAATTACATGATCGCCTACCGTCAGTGGTGGAAGACGATAACGACTTCAACTGCACTCATAATAATGCTAAAAGCTTTTTTGTGTGACTGATAAAAGTATTATTTTTTTCCCTAATTTAAATAAGGTTTGTGTGACATTTAGGGCTCATTTGAATGAGTTTAAAAAAAAGACAAAAAAAAAACAAGAATACAAACAAAGTCAGTATCGAAAGCCTTGTTGTTGCCCAGTGCTTGCTCCTGGCTTATCTAGCCCACACAATCAAACTCACTAAGTAGAATTCAAATCTGAATATTTTATCCCTTATTCTGTTTGTTTGGTTTATTTATGGATTTCTTTACATGCGCATGACTAAACAAGACTGGCTGCTAGTCTGTGAGGAACACGTAAAAATATAAAGATAAAACAAGCACTTTTTAAGAGGACCAATTAAGCTCAAATTAGTTCTCACATCCTCCTGTAAAAAGACAATGTCATCAGTGACTGTCTGTCCTGATCTCCTGTAGTTTATCTCCCTTTAAAAACAGATTTTTCCTGCTTGTCTGATCCTCATCAATAACAGTGAGCTCGGAGCTTTGTGTTTGATGTCATTTCAGCTCCCTCTTCTGTTCATTTGCATACTCCTCTACTTCTGTGCCTCATTTGTTGGGAGTAGAGGTCAGAGGTTCGGCTGCACAGCGTCTCTACTCCACCACAGGATATTAGTGATCTTTCAGCAGTAACCAAAGAGCAAATTTGCTTTGTTGCTCATTTGTGTATTTGGTTCTCAGAAGCCTGGTTCGTTTGCCTAATCTGCTAAGGCCTCTGTTTGAGGTGGATTTTCTTTGGAGTCAGAAACGAGGAAGGATGTTGAAAGCGCAGAAGGACGAAGAGGATGTCGACTTTGTTGTCTCTGCAAACACATATTAAACACATCCGTGTTTCAGGAGGGCCGGCGTAATACACACTCACATTACTGGCGCCACTGAAGGAATAATTGTGAGTATTAAATTCACCGACGGACATGATTCCCCATTAACCTGATAAGATGTAATAACAACACGTTGTCCATAGCAACCTGTAGAAGATCTTATCTCTGTCTCTCTCCTCCTTTTTTTTCCCTCCCTCATCTCTCCTTCCATCTTCTCTCCTCCCTCTCTGCTGTTTTCTTCCTATTTTCATCTCTGTCACTGTCCTCAAGCTGGCTAGGTGAGATAACTCCTTCACACTGCAAGGCTTTCAGCTCATTGGCCAGATGATGGAGCGCGGGGCTCCAATCAAACTCTGCATCGTTAGTCGTGGAGCTCATGAGCCTGGGTAGGCTGCTTATCTGCTTCCTACTGATCCTGCAGTGTGTCCTACAGCACATCCTACAACTGTCTTTAAAAAGCGCCCAGGTCTGTGCTTTCTGCACAAGAGTCCCTCTCTGTTTTTCTTGGATTATTCAAACTAGAGAAGTCAGCTCAGAGCTTTTACAATGACTGGTTTGCAAGGTCGTTGCTGGGAGTTCTTTCACTCTGGCTATCACCGTTCAGGTGACTCCTTACATACAGTTATGTTACTTCTAAATCAAGAATTTCCTTTGTTTTCAGTGTGACACCTCAAAAGCTCAACTAAGACAGCTTTATATAAATGCACTCGGACCTAAGAGGCTGACCCATGTTTTCTTCAGTGATCACAGTCCACCAAAATGTCAAATTATTCTTCATTCATTCTTGCATTTTACTCCTCAAAAAAAGTCTCATAAAGGCCAACACAGTAAAACTTTTATTACTTTGTAACGCCGTCAATCATTTTCACAACACTTAAACAATACCCTGGAATTGCAATAACATGAAAAGTGTTTCAGGTGGGGGTTTTTTTGTTTTTTTTCCCCTTATTCTAAAGCGCTTGCAGGGTCATCATGCATTCTCTATCATGAATATGCCAGAAGAGCAGGAAGGCCACTCCGTTACCGCCTCCGTCTGCAGCTCTGTCTTTGGTTATCTGTGCAGAATGAAGCTTTGGATTGCCTCGTTGAAAATTGCCGAGTCGTCTCTGAAGGCAGCATATGCTGCTCAGAAATCTCAATGCACATTTCTACCCTAATGCTGCCATCACAGAAGTGTAAATTACCTTTTCCAAGGGCACTGATACAAGCCCATACCATCACAGAGCCTGGCTTTTAGAGCAGTTACTGATAACAGCCCGAGGTGATCCTTTTTTAGTCTTTAGTCTCTGAGCACATGACGGCTGTAGCTTTCAAAGGAGAAAAAGGTTGTCATCTTGGGTCATTTTCGTTGGCTTTGAATCCAGAAACATCAGTTGCACAAAATTCATTTTTGGTTTCTTCTTTTGCTCACATCTGTTTTTCAGTGGCATCTGTTAATGTGACGCCGTGTTATTTTGCTTAACAAAGGCTTTCTAAAGTAGTCATTCGGTTGGTTTGTGGTTTAAATAAAGTTTGATGTGAAACACAATATTGCAGAACACGACACAGAAAGTGCAATATGGCAGATAAAATTCTTAGATTAAAAAATAATGCAATGTTAAAACCCAAAATATACGCTGTGGTACAAACAAACAGTCTTATTGAATTTTTACTGCCATGCTTTTCTATCAGAAAGTTACTCTACACTTAGCATCTTCTGATTTGCACCATAAGATTATCATGGAACATTACTGGTAACAATCAGGAAACTCAGCCTTCAGTGTAAAAAAAACAATTAATGCAAACTGACAACAATGTAAAGCTTTATTAAATAACACTCACGCGAACCCATGAAAACTTTTTTAGATCAGTCTTGTTTTAAGATGACACTTCGGTTTTGACCCTGCTCAGACGTTAGCCACTGCATCGTTAACCCAGTCAGAATTGGAAACTTAGCAGTCTTTGAAGGGATGCATATCGCCCGCCGCCTTTCATGCCATGGTTTGAGGATTATCTTGTGCTGATAGATGACGGAGGCGTACCCGTTTTGGTTAAATCTTGAAAATAACCCAATACACAAAGTCACACGATATCACTAACTCTTTCAGAGAGTTTCTCTAACCTCATGTCGTTCAGATCGTTATCTACAGCAGGTAAGATATTTATTACTCAGAACCTAATTTTTAAAAAGAAAAAACAAAAACAATCTGAAGTATTCCTTTGAGTTTGAACTCTTGCCCTTTTTTATCCTCACATTCCTACAGATTTCTTGGGTCATGTGTGCCTTTTTATTCAGCTACAGTAGAAAATCAAATGTAAATTTCTTCTGATTCAGACTTTTAATGCAGAATTTGATGTGAGTCCAAAAAAAATCAAGGAAACAAAATGTGAAGATACGAAAAGTTTGCATTTAACTTGGACTTCGCAGCGCGTGTTGGAGCCTAAACCCTTCTCTTCTCCTGATGTCTGTCACTGACAGGCTGAAACCGTTTGGATTACCAGTTTGAGACCCTGTTTGATATCAAGAGACTGGGTTTGGGAAAGTGTGAAGAGTTTTTTTAATTTTTTTAATCACGTTAGTGACAGAAGTGTTGAGGCTGTTTGGAGTTATTGGTTCGAGCTGAGAAAGGAGTGCACCCTGGTGGTCCCCGACAGAAAATGTAGACAGTCCTGTGCTGCCATCCTGTGTTGGGTCTACAGGAGGACACGGCTGCTCATAACTCTGTCACTTTTACAGATTTTTGAACCAAACTTTGGTGTGGTAGTAGCTGAGACTTAGCCCCAATACATATCCTGATTTTAATGAAACTTTCAGCAAATAATCATTAGATACACATCTACAATTAATGGATTTTTGGTGCCAACCCAATTCAAGATGGCCCCCACAGAAAACTGAACATAACAAACACAAAAATGACTATAATACAGTCAGTTTTACAAATATTGACTGAAAAATTGGTGTGATAGTAGCTGACAGTCAGGAACCACACGTACTCCAAGAGCTACTCATTGCACGAGATCTTTGTTTTAAACTCCAGCATTTACTGTCGGAGTCAACTATGTCTGTCTGTTAGCAAAATATTTCACACAGATGGGTTTTAATGGAACTTGCAGTGAATGGATGAACATCTACAACTTATTAACTTTTGAAGTTAATCTAATTCAAGATGGCTGCTCCTGTCAGGGTTCCTGTGTGTGAGTGTGAGTATGAGTGATGCATCTGTTCCAGCAAGGATCTTGGTGAGGAACCTGGGCAGCCTACACAGGTGGATCTCATCAGCCTCATCAGTGTTGGGGGATAAAGGAGCAGCAGAATCTCCACTCAGTGCTGGATGATTAACGTGCACCGGTAGTCTCTCTAGCTGTCTCTNTCACTGTACTAGAGATTTTGGATTTGTTTCTTCGGTTATTTTCCAGTGATCTCATAGCCCTGTGCTTTGCCAGCCTTTAGGTTCGCTTCTGGATTGTCTAGCTGGATCAAGTTCCATTGTTTTTTCCTCCGGTGGATGAACCTGCAAGCCTGCCTGCCCGCTGCTTCCCCCCACACCGCTTCATCAATTCTCTGGCACCCAGTCTCAGGAATCTCCGCGACCCATCCTCCACACAGGACCCTGGACACACTACCCCATGCTTCTACCAGAACCATTCTAAGTAAGCTACTTCATTCTGCTTCACTGACAACCTCATTCTAGGACATCAGTAACCCCACTCTCATTCCAGGAACTTCTGATTGAACGAAGCTACCAGAGGGAAAAGCAGAATTGTCACGGCCTTTAAAGAAATAAAATTAAACCCTTACCTCACTCAGTCTTGTTGATTTTGCATGTGGGTCAGAAGGTTAACGCCGAACATGACAGCTCCAGTCAATCAACATTAGCCAACACAAAATGACTCTGTCAGTTTAACAGATAATAAAATTTGATGTGGTGGTCAGTGAGAGTCCTTCCCAACAGACACTCTGAGCATGACATGAGATTGCTTAACATGTTTATTTCATGGTTTGACAAAAATGGCTTTGACTCCATTGTTTTAGAGATATGCATTCCTTCAAGGATTTTCTTATTTACAACATGTTTTTTAATAAATTTACCTCAGTTGCTGTCATTCATCTGGAGACACTCAAACATCGCAGAGAACGTCGTGATCCAAGTAAAGGTTCTCTGGCCCATCCCTGACCCACCGACGCACAGCAGGCCGTCACATTTTTCTGACAGGTCGTTTGGCCTCCAAGTCTGACCTTTGTCAATGAGCGTCTCGTCTCCGGGCTTTAAACGTGATAACATTTCAAACAAAGGTTAATAGGCGGGCCGGTCTCAAATCAGAGAAGGTCAAAGATGTTTTCCCTTCCGAGAATCTCAAAGAAACAAGTCGGTGGAAAGTTTGCCCCCAAAGGCTGAATCGGGGGGTTAAACCAAAAAAGTGTTTAGAGGCAGGTCTGATCAGCTGGGTTCACAGTTTTCTTGTGTCAAGTCAAAGTGTAACACGACTTCATTCAGTTTGTCCAAATCAGAGAACCTCAGGGACTGTGTGGTTGTAAAACGAATCTCCTGAATCCGTCCAGCAGGGAGAGCTGCAGAGTCTGTCCAGGAGTTTCAGTGAGCTCATCATGACGTTGATGTCATCCTAAAAGAAGCCAAGTCATTCAACATGATGTCACATATAACAACACATGCACTGAGTTTGAGTCATTGTTCCATGTCCATTTTAACAATAAAACCATTTCACCTTTACTGGGTTTGGTCAATCATTACAACAATCAGCTAAATTGATTTTTTTTTTTTTATAAAAAGCCCAGCATTTCTTGAGGGAATGCTTATCGCCTGACACCTGTCCCGCCAGACTTTTAGACTAAGATCATGAGAAAGGAGTTATAACCGTTTAGATCAAATCTTGTTAATCACATTATTTGCGATCATATGTGGTGTTGTGATGGCTCACATGATCTGTTTGTGCTCAGAGTATGTGCTGGGAATGAATGTCAGCTCCTATCATGCCATATTTTACCTCAGTATCTCCAAAGCAAATGGTTGAGTAGCTGCGGTGGTCATCTTGAATCGAGTTGATTATTGTTTAGGTTTGTTTTAGACCCCATTGTTTGTTGTTGTTCTTTATTGTTTAGATGAAGTATAGTCCTGAGTTACATTTTTTTTATATAAATTTGTTTTTGAACAGTTATTTTCTGAAGTGGTAAATGCTTAGAAAAGTTTAATAATCCCAACAACATATATGTTTATAATTACATTTCTTTAAATATATTGCTGTAAATTGACACCTGGTGTACATAATAATAATAATAATCATAATAATAATAATTAATACCTGCTGTTCATATCATGATTCTTTGCATGACTCTGGTTAATACATCCTTAGTGGAAAGTGGGATATGTAGTGTATATATATATATATATATATATATATATATA